>NC_056746.1:1450773067-1450778067 GCF_019279795.1 Protopterus annectens | reverse complement strand
TCCATTGTTAGTAAACTATTTTGTTAGTAGAAAGAAAATTGTACAATACAATAAAGAAAAAAATAGCAACAGACATTCATAACGGTAAAAAGACTAGAACAGAATAAATTGGTCAAGTGGGAGACAAGACCAATAATCTTGTATAACAATGCTTCAGGAAGACAGTTTTACAGTAGTAGCAGGTAGTGACATTGTATACAATAAGAGTGAAATTATGATACTTTGGAAACAGTTGATCTGCTGTGGCGACCCCTAACAGGAGCAGCCGGAAGAAGAGGAAGAAGTCTTATATATAGGTAGCATAGCAAACTGAAGACTTAAAATCTGGTAGATATTAACAGTCAGAAAAACAACATAAGGTAGTCATTCGGCTTAAATTCAATGTTCATTATATATGCAATTAAAATTTTATAATCAGCTAGTTCCATGGTTTGGGCTACCACCTGTACATTGCTAAATGTACATTACTAAATGTTTCACTCTGCTTTTACTGATATTTGTTATTAATATTAAACTCCCTAATCTGGACTTAGCTTCCTCAGAGGAGTGTATCAGACATAAGCTTTTAAACAGAACAGGGTTGAACACTGCACTGTAGTCTAGACAGAGGTCATCTTTAAGAAACCTACACGAAACAGAGTAAAGTGCCAGTTTTTGAGGCCTTTGTGAATTGTTAGGGTTTTATGGTCTCAGGCATATCAATAGAAAATTAATGTGTATTGTATCTGAAATGATTCACCTTGCGTTGTCATTCACCTAATGCAATTCTTCAAGTGCTCGGATACTGAATAAACTACTGTGCATAAATGATACTGTGTATTTTAGCAATGTACAGGTGGTAGGCATCAGTTTCTGTAGAGGTAAAGGAGTCTAACAGAACATGAAATGAAATCTGTTTCTCAGTATACCTGCTGCAGTATTGAATAACATGCTAATAAATGCTGGTAAATGTCACTTCCTTTTAATTCTTGTCTGCCTTGGAGTCAGACTATTACTGTACAATGGTAAGAAGCCTTCACAGTTTTTAGCAGTTGTTAATGGAGTTTTCACCGATTTATTTTTAGATGCATTTTGATGTGTTCTATTCTTCAAATAAGTTAAGAAATAATTCATGCTACAAAGTCTGTTACATGAAGACAGGTAATGCCGCTCTAAAGGACAAGTAATTTTGATTATTTTGTTTTTATTTAACATTTGTTTACAGGGAAAGTATGACTAGGACAGAGCATATTTTCAGCAGAGGCCCATGGAGAAAAGCTCCAGAGACATCTTTGGAATGTGTGAGGAAATCCACACAAACGCAGGGAGGACATGCAGACACCCCACAGAAGGCACTCCAGCTGAGAATCAAACTGTGAACCTCTTGTTGTGAGAGGATAGTGCTAAGCACTGCACCACTGTGCCGGGCTAACTGCTTCTTTTCCCCTTCCTCTCATGTTTATCTGCAATGTGTGTTCTGATGGTAGAAATGTGGTATTATGTTTTTCTGAATATCAAAGAAAAGAGAAGAACAGTGAAATGTGTGAAATATATTTAGTCCCCATTTATGCTGGCATAAGCAAAGATGAAAAGCTAGTGGAATGCCATGGCTTTACTTTGTGACACAACTGGGATTCATGATTTAAGGAATGCAGATGTTAATGTGCTTTCACAATCCTTCTTGACTTAAATGATGAGGAAAAAAACAGTTTTGCAAAGTTCTTCCCTGGCAATGGGGCAATGCCACTGATTTTTGGGATCAGAGAAAATATGCTATATAACTGTATGCTATAAATACCTTAAGCTGACATTGTCTTGTCTGTGTGGAACCATCTGTGAGTACTAACTATTTATTTTTGGACTAAATTCTTGTGGTAAAGTGGGCCAGGGACCTTAAATATCTGGAACTTAGTTTTTTTGTATGCATGTTATTTATGCTTATTGCCTTTTTCAGTTTTCATTGTGTGTGCCAACCTACATATATTTACTCTGTATCTACACTATGTTTATTAATTATTTAAGTAAAGTTCATTTATTTACCTTTAACATCATGCGGCTAGTATTTATTTTATGCAAGTGTACTGATTTACTGTTTCTCTGCCTGAAGGGTAATTATTATCTGTACTATGGGTTAGCACCTGTATGGCACAAGCTTACAAGACTGATTTAACTATCAGTGAAAGATATATTAATCAGAGTATTTCATATCTGTGTGTGAACAAATTAAAGCTGTGCCACCACAGTTGACATTAAAAGCTAGTTTAATAGACTCAAACAATAAAATCTATAAAAACAATAAAACTCAGAATAAAAATAAATACAAATACCAATTCATATCTGTCTTTATTTTCAGCGACAGGTGACTGGAAGTATCTAAGTTTCTTCACAGTGGTGACGGTACTACCATACCAGAAAGTAAGCAGTGAGGAACTGGAGAATTCAGCCAACATTCCCTGGGAAGTGTGTGTGTGTGTGTGTGTGTGTGTGAAAATAATATTTTTTGTAAAACACAGTTGCCATCAATATTGGGTTTCTGGAAGACATTTGTTTACAGAGCTGGGAGGGAGGGGTCTGCAACTACCATTGCAAAGACTCAACACTGTAAATAACCAGTGTGCAGATCAATTTGTGTGTGGAGGTTGGAAGTCCACACCCAGGACAGAATATATTAAATTTATGTTCTTGGAGCCAGGTCATACACTGTAGATTAACCATTAAACATGAACTGTGTGCATTTTCTAGAAATTGCTTCAGCTTTTGCGAGGAGAGTGGTGCCATGTTATCCTTCATATCTGGTGACAGTGGTGCCACATCATCCTTCATATCTGGTGACAGTGGTGCCCCTTGTCCTCCACATATTCTATTTTTTTCCTAGATTTCAAAGTAAACACTCTAGCCTGTAAAATTCATTGCATATGTGCTGATGCTGTTTGCTTCTGGTGCCTTGTTAAAATAAAAGTCCGATAAATGCACTGAACTTTGTAGACTATTAACCTCAACTCTTTGCAGTACTAATAAAAAATCTTCTCTGTGTAACAGACAACATGTACAATACTGTACAGTTTACAGCTTTTAATGTCTCAGATTAAGCTTTTCAAACAGCATGGATGATCTCCAGTATACAGATCTAACAAGAAAGCAGGTCTAACATTATTCAGTCACTGCTCTTTTTATACCTTTTTATGAAAGCATTCTTTTGATGTTGATGTAGTGCAGCCTGTTGTTAAGTAATTTTGTGTTCTGTTTCAAGGTGAATTATGTGACAATGTAGGGAGTTGTTCCTGTTTCCAACCCGGTAGGGAGTTGTTCATTTCTTGCACCTCTATCTCAGGAATTAAGGAGTTATCCTTATCAGCATTTCCTTGAAGTTGTACCAGACACAACAATGTTTTGTATTACATACACAGTTGGATGCCTTCAGCTAAGAGCAGCCTTAGTATATTTTCTTACATATATTCTAGCAAACAGAAGTGTACATGCATTTAACTAGATATAGTTTTCTACATATATTCTAGCAAACAGAAGTGTACATGCATGTAACTAGTTATATTTATCTACATATATTCTAGCAAACAGAAGTATATATGTACTGTTACAAATATCTAAATATGGGTTATCTTCATTTGATTGAAATTTCATTTGATTGAAACCCATTTGACTGACAACTCATTTGACTGACAACTAGTACTTCAGTACACTTTAAGGGAAATAACAGGGATTTGTCCCCTTCCCCAATGTAGTGAGACCCTGGAGTTGGGATATATAGTGGGGGGGTGTGGGGGGCACAGCCCCCACATTGGGAGGTTAACCTAGTTTTGTTTAAAATACGAGAATAACACAAAAAGTACAGAATTTAACCACCTCCCCATAACTATATATACCAACTCCAGGGTCGCACTACATTGGGGAAGGGGACAAATCCCTGTTATTTGCCTTTAAGTGTACTGAAGTACTAGTTGTCAGTCATACGGGTTTCAGTCAAATGGTCTGTCGATCAAATGAAGGTAACCCATCTAATATATATATATATATATATATATATATATATATATATATATATATATATATATAAAACAGTTCTCCCTTTTTATTTTAAAACACACAAAACAGTTTACATTGATATGCATTCTTTGGTTTTATGATTTACATAAAACACATTAGGAAACACAACATTTAGTTTTCTTTTGATACAGCAAGTTAAAACACACCCCGGGATTCAAGAAGCTCGGCACAAGGATGGTTTTAGCCTTGCACCGAGCGTCCTCACTACAGATGGTGCAGCAACGCCATAAGAATATGTATGAGGGCATGCCGCCGCACCCTTGACGTGCACAGGAAATGTGTGCAAGTGCAGGGGGCATTTACAAGTGCTCTATGGAGGTGTAAGCATGACCCGACAGTTGCACAGAGTACTATGCTTACTAGCAAAGCCCGCTTCTAATAGTAAGTCAGTAATTCAGTGTCCATGGATACTGAAATGTATGCTAAGCATACAAAAGTGTATCCACTAACAGTAAAATAAAATTGAAGTAGTAAACACACAAGCACGTAGTGGCATGTTGAGCCCTGTCTCAAGAACTTTCACAATTAGATTCCCCGTGTCCCTATTATACATTTGAATTACTGCAATATCAAAGGTGTAAGCAAAGTGCAGCGTGTTTGCACATTACTGCCCTCCGCCGAGCATAGCTTACACATCAAAATCATTCAAATAGAGAAAAACATGTGGAATCAACGTAAACATCAATAGTGTAGTGTTTAGAGCATCCGCCTAATGAACAGGCATTCATGGTTCGAGCCCAGTAACAGCACATAACATTTTCCATGTGGAATGAATGTCGTTTTGCTGTAAAACTGACATAAGAGTATCGCATGAGATATTTAACTAAATGTCATTCAATTAAAGTGGCACTGTCATAATGAATAAGGCACTAGTAAGCAGGTGTAAGCACAAATAAGCAGCAGTAAACATATATAAGTACCAGTAAGCAAGTCTGAGTGTGCTTGTGTGGGTCTAAGCA
>NC_056746.1:1450698067-1450768067 GCF_019279795.1 Protopterus annectens | reverse complement strand
CCCCCCCCCCCAGCTAGGCCGGTGAGACATACAGACACACAATAAAAGTAAACACACCACTGCTTCCCAGACCACAGGCAGGATACTACCAGTGAAAGAGACCTGCCAGGTCTAATCGTGTAACAAAGACATCAATATCCTTTGTGGGACAGCCAAAAATTAATGATCATTGGAGTCAATCCCTGTAATGATTCATCAAACCAGGCTATAGACATACACGGACCAGTAGGTTTTGCAAGCCTGATAACCCATGGGTCGACATAATGTACGACATGTGTCCCGACATGCGGAGAGTGGGCAGTGTGTAGTGGTGTGTTTATACCCCACCTGCACCCACAGTAAGGATGTGTGCTGTAGAGGAGGGACAGGTGGAGGAACTATGGGGTGGCTGGCGCAGTCATATTAGGACCGCCCCAGGGATGTAAGTAATATTCCGAAATGGGCATAGCTTACGCCCATACCTCTCAACCCCTAAGAGCAAATCCACTGGACAGGACATAAACCATTGGGGGAACAAATATGGACCATACCTCTGAACTGTCCGCGATTTCCAGGGCCGTCCCTGTTTTGACTCAAATTCTAACTCTGTCCCACTTAATCCCTCCTAAAACTAGTGACATTTGGAGGAAAGGTGGTGAATTACACGTAATGAACAATGACAACAATTTATAAACATCATTTACCTCAGAATATGTGTATGAATTCATATGCTCTGTCAATGTGTCAGGTTAATAGCACTAATATTTTAAATGTGTCCCTGATGTTGTTATGATGTGTCCCTGATTCAGCTGACATTTGTCCCCAATCGTTTGAGAGGTCTGATAGAGACAGAATGCACATATTCCACTTACAACCTTCGAAAGAAGATAGATTATTAGGTATGCAGTAGCATGACTGGGCTGAAGGATGTGAGTTCCAAAACCCAATTACTTGTTTGTGTTGAAGAGTGTCAGTTCCCATGTATTAGCCAGACAGGTGCAGATTGTAAGAGGAACACACCAATAATATGAATCAAACTCTGGACAGGCCACGGATTCCATACAGTCGAACGGCATGCTTTCGCCTAATGGGAAACCATTCCCGATACTGTAGGCATGTAATCCGATGTAATAGGCATCACAAGGTAATATCGTAGTCTTCACTCCCACCCAGGGGTGTGAGCGTCAGATGCAAACACCAAATGCAGTGCATTTGCAAGTGTGGGAGCAAGCCTGTTTGGCCACTGGTATGCGAGTATTACACTGGTGAAGCAGTGTAGAGGCTAACTGAGTGTAAGAAACTGTAACCGCTCACAAGTGCTTTAATGTGCCTTAATCACTCTGTATCCAATGGCCTTGTTCTGCCCAGCAACAAAATAAACAGCCTCTGCAAGGCTCAAAACCAGGACCCTGCACACATAGCTAATGTGATTTACTATAAAACCATGGCAGATATACAGACATCGGATTTTATCACAAACATATCATCCAGCACAGTCATTCAACAGTACAGGAAATGTATTCCATCATGTAGATGTATGTGTGTGTGTTTATGTCCAGATATAGATACATACATATATATAGATATATCAAGAACATCCCATGTGACAACAAAGCATTACAAAGGAATGAAAAGGGAAACACCAGCAACTCCTGTATTATGTAGTGGTGTTGATCTATATAATATCAAGACTCCCTCTGACAGACATGTGTCATTAATACACGCAAACATTTGTACATTGGCCAAATACATCACTCTGTGCTTGTTATTTACATTAACACAACAGTTCCTGTCCAATCATTATGTGAGAACAGCATTCTTGCAAGGTGCTGTGTGTGACATCATCATCATGAAAAAGGTAAATGGGGTAACCATAGAGAGACCGGTAGTGTTGTGTGTAAAATGGGGTCATCTGCATCACGTGTACCTGGAACCTTTAGGAGTCATGTGCATACCAGGATTGTGTGCCTGAGAGACAGGGGTGAGGACAACTGGAGTATGTTGTGATGCATATTAAAAAAATTACACGTGTCCAGTGGACACGTGTGAAATGGATAGCTATGTATGGGGCAAATGCTGTTCTAGGAACTGATTGGCCTTTTGTTTCCGTAGGGTGACAGTGGGATGTGGGGGAAGGAGAGTAGGTATGCTCATGGAGGATAGGTTGGGTAGGATGACAGACAAGACAGCGTACAGGGTCGGTATATGACACATGTGGGGATACCCCTTGGATGGGGAGGGGTGTTCGGTAGTCACAAGCCCATGTGCCGCCACATGGAAACAGTGGGATGGAGGTCCCCAGCCATGGGCAGCCACTACTGCACCAAAACAGCAGTAAAGGTGGCTGTGCTGGGGGCTGTCTAGGAGGGGCCGGCTCACCCTGTAAATGTGACACTCCACCCTCTAGCTGGCGTATCTAGCCAGAAAACCCCTTATTAAGTCCCCTATGCACCACATCCAGGAATGTACGACAGCGGACAAGTTCCTGTCTGGACCTGCTTCCAGGGGGGGACAAGCCCCATCCTCAGTGGCAGTTCCACCAGAAGGTGGTGCAAAGCCAACAGAGGTGGAGGTCCAAGGCTGGGCCACAGATGTGCTGGAGCCCAGTGCCATGGCCAGCTGAAGTGGGACAGGAGGTTCTACCAGGACCTCCAAACTCATACAGCCTATGGTGTTGCAGTTTTAACACAGATATGGCTTAGTAATAGTCAACAGCATTCAGGATTACTTATAACAGCATGCATAGATATGACCATCAACCCAACACAACAGATGGTATACATTTGCAGAGGGAGCACAACACATGCATATATACTGCATGACATCTGTACAAAGTGTAGAAGACTTGTGACTGCAGCTATGAACAGTGGCCAATTATTGGCATGTCACTGAGAACCTCAGACAGTGACTGTCATACCACTGTTTCATGTGACATATCTCCAATCAGGGATGCGATGGCAGTAACTCTCATCGCTATCACCATGTACTGACTGCAATCCTCACACTATGCTTCTGCAGTTCCCAGATGTGTGTTCAGTGAGTAACACAGGAAACAAATGGTTCCACACACTGACAAGTCCACAGGTGGCCCAACAGATGGGGGTTCCTCACAAACAGAGCACTGTCTTGTCAGTTTTAAAACATGCAGAATAGCCATTACCACACACAACTTGTTAAACTGGCAGTAGTCACAATGAAGCATAGCTACACTTACATGCTGTAGTCATGTCTGGCACATCACCCGCCTGTCTTTAGGCTCTTTTCCACTGTGTATGTTGCTTGAGGAATATCCAGATATCATCTGTGATGCCGTTTACTAAACACCAGATCCAGGTTCCACTCACAGTGACTGTCATGGGCAAACACCAACATGATGTTCCTAGATATTGTACTGTGTTTCCATGCAATTGGCTATGGGAACATCACCACAGCTGTTCCATATGCAATCAGCTAGGGGAGGACTGCAATAGGTGCAGAGGCCATCACCTGATCATGACCATCACTTACAAGACACAAGCGGCTGCTGAGCAGTTGTACAATTCCACATCCACCATAGAGTGGGTGGGATGGACAGACAGAGGCAAAGTACATCAGAGGAGGGCTTAGAGACTAAAACCTAAGCATTGTCCATCACACACCTACCAGTACAAGGGTTCAAACCCGACTGACTAGCCATTACTATTACAAGTGCATGCAGTTACTCCATGTGCCACAAAGCTGATATGTTGGTATGCTGTTGGAGCATGTATGTGTGCTGGTGAGCGACATCTGCAACAAAAATATAGTAGACATACATTAGGTGTAGCACACATGGCTATCCACATGAACGGATGTCACTGTCAACACAACCACACCCTCTAAGGGGCTCAGACACATTGCCACACTTTGCCAGGCCCACAAATACACTTCCTAACTACTTAGTTTGCCACACTGCAGTAATGCACAGGTACTACATGCACCACAGGGGATATCCGGAGGTTCTATGGGCTAGGGCATGTGAACAAGTTTGACATCAGTCAGTATGCCAATGGGAGTTATACTGGGTGTGACTGTGGTTGGGGGCATCATACCCCACACACAGACACAAGGTGCCAGTACTGACATGCATGTGTGCATTGCTTCATGTGTGTGTAGTGGTTGGCTGTGCAAGGTGGCTGTACAAGTCAGGGTATGGGGTAATCCTTGGCATCACGCCACCTGACAATGGTGTGCAGTGTGGTACAGGGCTGTAGTGTCTGCAATATCCCACACAGACGGGTATTGTATGAACTGTCCTGTCATCCTGGTTACCATTGTGTATGGCCATTGCTTTGCAATGCATGCCATGTCTGTGTTTGATAGTCTTTGACATGGACATTGCCTGAGATGTGCACATCCCACAATAATGTGCAGTGACATGTACAAGTGTACCTGGTTTGGCTGGCACATGTTGTATACACAGACTGTTATCCTCAGATATGCCAATACTGGCCTGGTGTGGCAGGACCTGCTTATAGAAAGCAGGTTGACCCTGCACCTGCATTGATAGCATGATACAGGTATTCCCTGGTGTCAGTGGCATCTGTCCATACAGGGCACATGGCAAAGGCACTGTATTGTCCTCTGTGGATCACATTTGATGGCACCACATATGTTGCAGGCATCCAGTGGGGAACATAGTGAAGGTAAATTGCCCGCAATTATGTGCCTATTGTACTGCTGGACAGAGTGCCATGCTCTCTGCAGCCCACTGCAATCACACCATGCCTACTATCTGTCATCAATGTGCAGGGTACTAGCAACACAGCAGGATAGTCTAGGCAAGTGTGTTTGTGTATGACACATGGGTTAAAAACGTATTCCGGGTAATAGTATGATTGCATACTTTGTTCACCAGGCCTTTTGCCAGATGTAGGGGTATGGCTTGCCAACACAGTCCCTTGGCTGATTTACATCTGTACTCATCGTGAGGTAGATATTGTGACATATAATATGGACACCATATAGGAAAACTGCAAAATCCGCTCCCCAACATGTCCAGTGGTTAGACACTCACAGCCACCTCCTCACAGGGTCTGACTGTCAAACACACACACACACACACACACCTGCTATGTCTTGAAATAGAACCCCTACCTAACTAGTTTATCACACTACAGCATTATGCAGTTACAGCACACGCTACGGCGATTACTGGGTCACAGCAGTCCCAGATGTGTATTACTAGGTGGGTGACATCAGCAGGATTGTCAAAGGTGGTTATGTGAATTGTAAAGTGTGTGCATACTCTAAAAAGCATTGTTCCTTTCTCATGAAGACAGACACACACACAGTTAGCTTGTTTTGGAATAGAAACCCTACCTAACTAGTTTATCACACTACAGTATTACGCAGTTACAGCACAGATTATGGAGATTTCTGGGTTACAGAAGTCCCAGAAGTGTATTTCTAGGTGGGTGACATCAGCAGGCTTGCCAAAGGTGGTTATGTGAATTGTAAAGAGTGTGCATACTCTAAAAAGCATTGTTACTTTCTCAGGCAGACAGACACAGTTGGCCTAGTCTTGGAATAGAACCCCTACCTAACTAGTTTATCACACGACAGCAATACGCAGTTACAGCAAGTGCTATGGAGAATAATGGATTCCAGCAGTCCCAGAGGTGTATTTCTAGGTGGGTGACATTAGCAGGACTGCCAAAGGTGAGTATGTGAATTGTAAAGAGGGTGCATACTCTAAAAAGCATTGTTTCTTTCTCAGACACACACACACAGTTGGCCTGTCTGGGATTAGAACACCTACCAAACTAGTTTAGCACACCACAGCATTACACAGTTACAGCATGCGCCATGGAGATTACTGGGTTACAGTGGTCCCAGAGATGTATTCGTAGGTGGGTGACATCAGCAAGATTGCCAAAAAAGGGCATTTCAAGTGTACTGCGAGTTGTACGTGTCTGTTACCTGTGTGTACCCGCTGCTTACTATCACGAAAACACATTTACACCTGCTTACAACTGCTTAAAAGTGTCTTATTCAGTCCTAATTGACAGTATCAACAAGTCTTGCAGGTCTTGAACCCTGGACCATGCACACTGAGGTCACTGGACGTACCACTAAGCCACCTGGGTTGTATACATGTTGCATGGAGTTTATAATGCACATCTTACTACAGGTATTCCACAGTACTGAAAACAAATAGAACAGTCACTTTGTGTACATATGTACAGTACCCTTGAATGTACTCTACTCTGTGAAACAACAAAGACAAGTCTACATCTATACAACTGTCATAACTATATATATATATATATATATATATATATATATATATATATATATATATATATACCACTGGGCTTGGGGGCCCATTTTCAGTGGAGGCCTGGGGAGAAAAGCTCCACAGAAACAACAATTTTAATTACAAGAAAGAGTTCAGACACAGATAACATTACAATTAACAGGTGGCTACAAAATAGTCTACAATACCAATATCAGATTGCTAAATTAGCAAAAAAGTATTAACAATTTCAGTTAAGTTCAGCAGGAAAAGATTGGCATATTGTATAAAAAGAACAAACCAAATCACGCATGATGGACGAGTGCAAGGTTCTGAACCATGAATCAACAGCAAAAGATGAACCAGCACTCCGGAGACAGGCTATATAAATAATTTAATGTGGCAAATCAATCATAGAGAAATTACACAAGCAAACCGATTTCGGCTAAAATCTAATAGCCTTCCTCAGTGCAACTAAAACAAACAGATGGTACATCCTGGTACTCTCTTATATATGAAAAAAAAATTTGAAAAAGTTTTTTAAAGTGACAGCCTCAAAAAAACACGTATGCATAAGGATTATCCCTATTCATGTTATAAATACAAATAGATGTGAAAATTCACCAAAAGTAACACATGTTCATACCAATAAACATGTAGAATAATATCATTATGTAGAAAAAAATCTATTAAGGGATACATAAACTATTAACAGGTGAACATGGATCCTAAGACATTTCATTAAGGTCAGGTTTAAATAATGCCCCCAGCCTGGTTATCCAAGAAAATTCCATGTTATTTAGTTTCTCATGCCAACCTGCTTTGTTAGCCCTATGCATGTCTATTTTATCAATAATAGTAAATTTAAATTGAGCCATTTTGTGTAACCTAGTATCTTTGAATAAAGCATTTGACAGTTTGCTAGTTCTAATGGCACTTAAATGTTCGCTGATGCGATATTTCAATGGTCTAGAGGTTTGTCCGACATAAAATGCCAAACAAGAACAAGTGGCCATATAAACTACCCAATCAGTATTACAATTCCCCAAAATGTTAATCTTGTATATTTTAGGGGTATTTTTGCTGGTAAATTTCATTGTTTTGTATATATATTGACATGCGTTACAATGGCCACATGGATAACAACCTCTCAGTTGGTCACCCAATATAGTCGTTTGTACTGGTCTGGGAGGGCTATACCTCTTGTAGTGTGTAAAATGGGTGTTCAATGTTTCTCCCCTCTTATATGAAAATGAGCAAGTTTGAGGTAATATTTCCCCAAGATGTTCATGGGCTCTTAAGATCTCCCAATGATTGTTGACAATTTGTCTAAAAAGGGGGGGTATTACTACCAAATGTTGTTATAAACCTAATTGGCTGATCTCTATTATTTCCTTGGTTGAAATATTTATAATGTAACAATTCAGACCTAGGAGTATTTCTGACCTGATTCTTAGTTTGAGTAATGCGATTAGGATTGTATCCCCTATCAATGAACCTCTGAGCTAAATAATTTTCACATACCAAATGTGACTCATCTAATGAACATATGCATTTAATATGCAAAAATTGTGATTTAGGAATATTGTCGATGATGTGGCGGGGATGAATGCTGGTGGCATGAAGAAGGGTGTTATATTGTGGAAATTTCCTATGAACTTTAGTAGCCAAGGTTACTATCACAAAAACACATTTACACCCACTTACAACTGCTTAAAAGTGTCTTATTCAGTCCTAATTGACAGTATCAACAAGTCTTGCAGGTCTTGAACCCTGGACATGCACACTGAGGTCACTGGACGTATCACTAAGCCACCTGGGTTGTACACATGTTGCATGGAGTTTATAATGCACATCTTACTACAGGTGTTCCACAGTACTGAAAACAAATACAACAGTCACTTTGTGTACATATGTACAGTACTCTTGACTGTACTGTACTCTGTGAAACAACAAAGACAAGTCTACATCTGTACAACTGTCATAACTACATATATATATATATATATATATATATATATATATATATATATATATATATATATATATATGCACCTACGTGATGTGTACACACATATATTTATTTATATTTATTTATTTCAGTTTGATTACCGGGGAGGTCCACTGGGCTTGGGGGCCCATTTTCAGTGGAGGCCTGGGGAGAAAAGCTCCACAGAAACAACAATTTTAATTACAAGAAAGTTCAGACACAGATAACATTACAGTTAACAGGTGGCTACAAAAATAGTCTACAATACCAATATCAGATTGCTAAATTAGCAAAAAAGTATTAACAATTTCAGTTAAGTTCAGCAGGAAAAGATTGGCATATTGTATAAAAAGCAAAGAAAAAGGAAAAAAATTAAAACATTAAAAACTTTAACGTTTAGAAGCTTATGCAATTAGTATTTTAGAAGAGGTAAGGAAGGTAAGGAGGTTTGCCTAGGTAGCTTAAGCATATAGTGCAAAAATGCTTTAGTAGCTAATACATTTAGTATTTTAGGAGAGGTTAGAAGAGGATTAGGAAGGTATAGAGGTTAGCCTGGAGAGAAGGGGGAAGATAGTTGGACTGGTGTAGGTTGAAGAGTACAGCTGCATATCCTATTTAGATAAAAGTGAGAATAAAGTTGAGTTTTGAAGTTGTCTAGGTTGTTGCAGTTTCTTAGAGAGGTGGGTAGCGCATTCCATTTTTTAGCTAGGGTAAAGGATAAGAGAAGTTGACCTGCTGGGCTTGGTTTTTGTATTGTGATACGGTTTTGGTGAGAAGATCTAAGGGATCTGAGGGGGGTATAGGGTTGAAGAATATTGGAAAGAGCAGGACAGTTAGTAGGATGGAACACTAATTTATGGGCTGTGGTGAGTCGGAGAAAGTTAAGATGATTTGGGAGTTCAAGCCAGTTTAGAGAGTGAAGGGAGGTGCAGTGATGAGGGCAGGATTTGGATTTAGTGGCAAATTTGGAGATTTTATTGTAGCATTGTTCCAATTTGGAGGTAAGGGTAGATGATAGGTTAGGGAGCAGAGGAGCGCCATACAGTAGAGAGGGAAGGAGGTAAGTAGAGGCAAGAGTTAGCCTAGTGGAAGGGGACAGAAAGTGGATGTTTCTATACAGTAGGCCAAGTTTTATATGTGTTTTTTTGATGTTTAGCTGAATATGAGTATTGAATTTGAGAGTTTTGCTGAGGTTACTATTTCAATAGTGGAGTTGTTAAGGCTGTTTATTTGGAAAGAGTTTTTATCAAGCGATGATGATTTGGACGGGGAGAAGAGCAGGATCTTAGTTTTGTTGGCATTTAGGGAGAGGTGCTTTTGGAACATCCAGTTTTCAGTGGTTGAAAATGCTGTTTGGGTTAGTGCTTGGAGCTCTGTTAGGTTAGGGGCTTGGCAGATCATAGTAGAATCATCAGTGTATTGCACAACTGTGGTGTTGGGGATGGCTTTATGAAAGTTGTTAATAAAGATGTTGAATAGTAATGAGCCAAGAATGGAACCTTGAGGTACTCTGGTAGGGGTAGGAAGGAAGGTAGATGTTGCTTGGCCCCATTTCACAGCTTGGGACCTGTTTGAAAGGTAGCTAGAGAACCAGCAAAGAGCTTTTTGGCTCAAGTTGAGGTCAGAGAGATGGTTTAGGAGGAGGGAGTGGGAGATGGTGTCAAAAGCTTTGGATAGGTCTAGTAGAACGGATGATACTAAGTTACCAGAGTCACGTGCAGAGTTCACAGAATGAAGGAAGGAGAGAAGGGCAGTGTTTGTGCTGTGTCCTGGGCGGAAGCTGTGCTGGGTAGGAGAGAGTAGTTGGTGCTCAGTAAGGAAAGACATGAGCTGTAGGTGGATACATTTTTCTAGGATTTTGGATATAGGGGAGAGGATGGCAATGGGACGGAAACTGGAGACATTACAATTTTTGCCCCCTTTGTGAAGTGGAAGAATGAAAGCAGAGCACCAGAGTTTGGGTACATAGGATTCGAGTAGAGACCTATTTATTAGGATGCTGATGTGAAAAGCAATTTAGTCAGAAGCTATCTTTAGGAAGGATGATGGGATGTTATCGGGGGCATTGGAGCAAGGCTTTAGTTTATAGAGCAGTTTCTTTATTAGGTCGGTGGATACTGGTTTGAGGTTGAAAGTGGTGGGGGTGAAAAGGGAGAGGAAGATTGATTATGGGGGGAGGGTTGTTGGTGAAAGTCTTGGTTAGTTCGGCGATAGAAGAGGTGAAGAAGGAATTGAATAGTGAGGCAATTTCTGGGTCAGATTTACTGGTGTCAGGACAGGGATTGTTTTTTGTACCTGGTCTAAGGAGGGAGTTAATGGAGTTCCAGAACTGTTTGGGATTTCTTGAGTGGTTTTCTTGTAGTTTGATATAGTAAGATTTTTTATCAGTAATGACTAGTTTTTTGGCAAGATTTCTTAGTTGTTTAAACTTAAGGAACATTTCAGGCTGTTTGTGTTTAAGGAAGGTTTTCCAGGTTTTATCCCTTTGACGCATAATCTTTTTTGTCTCCTTGGTGAGCCAAGGGGTGGTTTTAGCTTTGATTCTTTTTCTTCTTAATGGAGCTTGGGAGTTAAGGACAGTTGAGAATGTGGAGTTGAAATAGTCAACAGCTTCATCTAGAGACAGAGTTTTTAGGGGGTTCCAGTTAGTTAGCTTCAGGGAGTTTGAGAAAGAATTTTGATTAAAGTTAGTTAGGTTACGAGTTTGAATAAAGTGGTGAGAGAGAGGGGAGGAGGGAGTGGCTCGAATGGAGAAGGCAGGGAGGTGGTATCCTAATGGGTCAGGATTGACACCAGATTTTATAACTTTGTTAGGATGCGATGCTAGTATCCAGTCAAGTACGGTGCCAGGGGGGTTAGTTTTGTTAGGTCTAGTAATGGAGTTAGTAAGTTGAGTGAAGTTGAATAGGTTGATAGTTATGGAGGGATTAGGGTTACTGATTTTTCCCCAGTCAATGTTTACATCTCCCAAAATAAAGGTTTCTAGTTTAATGTTAGATGAAGACCATGACAGGATGTCTTCCAAAGTATTGGTATTGTTACCAGGAGGAATGTAGAGGGAAATAATACAGATGCTTTTGTTGTTGTTTATTTTTAGTATGCCAATAACTAGTTCTGAGTTATTAAAAGAGGGGATGGTGTTGGGGTATGGGGTCATAGTTAGGAGGTTAGAGTAGATTAAAGCAACTCCACCTCCTCTTCTATTAATGCGGTCAGATCGGAGAGAATGAAATCCTGGAGGTAGGAATTCAGAGGCATTAATGTGTGGTTTTAGCCAGGTTTCAGAGATGGCTGCTATGTCTGGGGAGTTATGGAATAGCCAGGCATGGAAGAGTGTTAATTTATTTTTTAAACCTTGTGCGTTGATTGTGAGGAACTTGAGGTTTTTATGAATAGTTTTATTGTTGGAGCAAGACTGATTTGTAGGAGAGAAGTTTGGACCTGGATTGGGGTGTATGTCGCCAGCTAAATGAAGGCAATTGGGGATACGTTTATTAGATTTATGTTTTGATAGATGATGTTGGTAGTGAGTTGGTTTAAGTTTGTAGTTGCTGTTGGAGATTGGAAAAAGTTTTATTTTGAAGAGAAGGAGAGTGGAAAAAGTTTTATTTTGAAGAGAAGGAGAGGGTGGGAGGGAACTAAAGATGCAGAGATATTGTGAAAGTGGGATGTGGAGTCAAAGGGGGAGAGGGCACATGAGAGTTAGCATAGGAGGTTAAATGGTATAGTGATAGTAGAAGTAAGATGAAGGGAGAGTAGAGAAGGACTTTGGAAGGAAGGCTGAGCATGGTACTGGGAGACAGTTAATGTTAAAAGAGAAGGAGATATGAGATTGTATGTTGGGGTGTGGTATAGAGAAGTAGGTAGGATCGAGAAACTGGGAGGGTGTAGGGTGTATCTTGATAGGCTGGAGAAGAGGGAAGGCCTAATTGTGATGAGTAACCTGATTGGCTGGGGAAGGGGGTGGGACTATAGGGTTAAGGATAAATCTAGGAACACTGGGGGATGGGTGGAAATTGGGGGCAGGGTAGGAGAGCGGAGTGAGCCCACAGGGCGAATGGAGCGGGAAGAGCCAAGAAGGTGGGAAGGCCCAAAAACAATCAGTGACCTGAGGCAGGAGAAGGAGAACTACTGCAGGGGTGCAGGTATATGGATTACAAACTTTCTTTGTACTAAAAAACTCTTAGTTTCATAATTTATTGGGGAAAACCTTCTAGTAAAACAAGGATATGTGTATGGAGAGATAAAAGTACAGCTTTCTTGGTGAGGGGCAGAGACACTTACTAAAGTAGGTATATGTGTGTGGAGAGACAGAATTATAGCTTTCTTGGTGAGGGGCAGAGACACTTTCTAGGTAGAGTTAGTGGAGAGTAAGGGGGAAGTTATTGCTGGGCTTACATATTAGGAGTATGCTGCCACCTAGTGGAAAAAGGAGGGGAGATGCACTGTAAGGAGATGAGGTTCCACTTAGAAGTTCGGTATATAGAAGTTAGATGGAGGTAATTATGGGGAGTAGACTGTAGGCCAAGGATGGGGTTGAGGGGGCTTGTACAGTGACCACTGGTAGGCTGCTTTGACTCGTACCAAGGTAGAATGCTGCTCAAGTAAAGTAGAAGCTAGTAAAATATATGTAAGACAGAGTACATACACTGAGTCTCTTTAGGGAGATAGGGTCCGAGTAAACTTAATATAGATCAAGCAGACTGTCCACCGCTGTCTTCTCTTTGAAAGGAAGGATATTCTGTCTGGTAGTGAAGAAGGGGAATAACACCTTGGGGAATGGCTGTAGCATCCTACAGTAGGCTTGTAAGCATGTACCAGAATGTCTTACTGGAGCAATGGTTTTGTGTGAAGCAGACCGTTGTTTCAGTTGAGCCAGCAGGAAAATCTACTCAGTATCAGAGAAATAAAACATGGCTATATTCGGTGCTACATACAGTACCAGGAGGTAAAGGGACATCTCCGGTTTCATAACCCCACAGCAAAACTAATTCTAAATGTATTCTCACTGTAATATACAAGTGTGCAGTCTAAACAAGTCCCATTAATTCTTCGAGCAGCCATATCCTACACAGATGACTGGTTCTCTAGATGACTTGCACAGACTGCACAGAACATCTTAAACAGCAGAAAATAGCAATTATCTGTAAAACTCTCGTCTAACCTTCCCTTATGACTGTGAGTTCAACAACAATATATATATATATATATATATATATATACATATATATATATATATATATATATATATATATATATATATATACACATATACAGCTATTTTATATATATATATATATATATATATATATATATATATATATATACACACACACACACACACACACGTCTAAACACCCTTTGTGACACAGAAGGGTTCCAAAGGAACTGACGTGTACACAAAACAGAGGCATCTCTTGTGTTATAACATTTAAATCTTAATCAGTTCATCAGAGAAGGGATGGTTGTTGTGTATGCGGAGTTTGAGATGAGGAATTACAAATGTGTGAGAATGATTTTTATAAATATTTCACAGATGTAAGAAGAGGTAAAAAATGTGGAAAAATCTTTTATAATCTCAGCAACGATGAATATCAAGCATTACAGAATTTAACTAAAGATTGGTCGTTAACCATAAGACCTGCTGATAAGGGGGGAGGGGTTGTCTTATTAGACACTACCTTCTATGAAGAATTGATGTTAAAAATGTTAAGTGATGTTGAAAAATATGAGAGAATTGACAACAACAAATTAAAAAAGATTATAAGTACAGTTCAAGAAACGCTTTATGATTTACTTATGTGTAGACAAATAACAAACAATTATATGATTACTTTTTGATAGATATACCTACTATTTCTAATATAAAGGGACTTCCAAAAATGCATAAAGCAGAATATCCCCCACCTATGCGACCCATAGTGGCAGGAGAAAAATGGGTTACTGAACATGTTTCCAATTATTTGGAATTTAAATTAGGACCCATTGTGAGACTGATACCCACCATTTTGAGGGATACTTATTCATTATTGAATGATATTGAACATCTAGTAAAAGGAGTAGATATGCCATCCACCTTAGTATTAGCATAGTTAGATGTTAAAAATTTGTTTACCACCATACCTAATGACTATGGAGTAGAGGCAGTAAGGGAGATATTATTGGAAGATAAATCTCTACATAAGGATACACAACTACTGATATGTACCTTATTGGATTTAGTGTTAGATAATAACGTTTTTCTGTTTAAAGATAATCTCTACATGCAAACATGGGGTGTAGCAATGGGCACCCCATGTGTGAATTCATATGCGAACCTTGTAATGTACTATTGGGAATCTAAACATTTGTTTAATAGTGAATATATGAAAGACATCATATTATACAGACATTTTGTTGATGATGTTCTTATCTTATGGAAGGGAGAGCAGTCTGCATTAGAGGATTTAGTTATTTATCTGGAAACAACTACAGATTTCCTAAGGTTCACTTTAGATTATTCACTGACAAAAATTTACTTTTTAGATATTTCTATCTTGAAAGTTGGTGAAAATTCGCTTACCACAAAATTGTTTAGAAAACCTTGTTGGAAAAATGCCATCCTACAATATAACAGTATGCATCCTCGATTCATTTTTCCTAACATAGTAAAAAATCAGAAAAATAGGATTACTAGGCTATGTGCCCAGATACCTGAAAGAAATAAACAGCTTAACATTCTAAACGAACTATTTTCTGATAGAGGCTATCCATCTAGCCTCCTTGAAGGCCCTAATGATAGACATTACTTTGATCATAGTGTTAGCTGGACGTTCAATAAGGGCATACAGCGTTTATCTAGTAGCAAAAAGAATATGATACCCTTTACTACTAGATATACAAATGACAACTGTAATATTGTAGAAATCATAAAGAAAAACTGGGATATTCTTACAATAGATAATGATTTGAGAGATTTAATAGGTTTAACACCACACTTCAGATATAGAAACAGCAAGAACCTGAAGAGGTGGTTGTGTATTGATAAGATGACTAATAAATCTTGAAACATTTTGTTGCAAACTACTTCCGTATCGACGGGAGCTAAACCGAAGAACACATCCACTGCTTTACCGTCCTTGGTGAATTTTTTACCCTATCAGAAACGACCCATCCCCTATTCGCAGAGGGGACGATCACACAGCAGGGGTTCTCGGAAGAGGAAGAATTCAGCGGAATCACCAGGAATGAACAGGAGGAAAAAATATTGACTTCTGGGCTACTATTCAATCTTTCTAGTATTGTTTTGGATCGGACTACTGTACAGATACTAGATAGAGGTCTGAGTTTTATACCGGCAACTCTAACTGGTACGTTGCTTGACCTTAGATTATTCTGTAGAAAGCACTCACTGAAACTGCTATTTAAAAATGATGTGGTATATGAACCAGAAAATGTAATGTTTAAAACACCAAGTACGTTCGTTCCCGCCATGCCATTGCATGTAGAATGTTTTCTCAGGGCATGTGAATATCAGTACTACACAGTTTTTAATGAGGCAGATAAGAAAGGTAGATATCACAACTTTACACCACAGGAATATCGCTGCCTCAATGAGCTCAAACAAAATACCCAGATTGTCATAAAACCAGCTGACAAGGGAGGGGGAGTTGTAGTGCTAGACAGTCAGGAATATAACGACAGCATGACTAGAATGTTATCTGAGACTGATACATATAGTCCCATTACCTCTAAAGAAGTAGTAAATATCATTAAGATGGTCAAGGACGTCCTGTATGATCTCCTCATGTGTCGACAGATTAGTCAGGAAGCCTATGAGTTCTTACACATAGAATACCCCACCATCCCTATAATAAAAGGTATACCCAAGGTACATAAAGGCATATACCCGGTCCCTTTGAGACCTATAGTATCAGGAGATAAATGGATAACTGCACATGTCTCTCAAATGATAGAAAAGATTCTGAGACCTGTAGTGGAACATTCACCTACAATACTTAAGGACACTTACGATCTCCTGAAAGATATAAGAGAACTAACTATAGATTGTAAACGAAAACACCTTTTAATTACCTTGGATGTTAGAGATCTTTTTACATCTATACCTAATGACATAGGAATGCAGTATATAAATGAGCTTTTATCTCAGGACACAAGTTTTTCAAAAGATAGAATCATACTTATAGATCAGTTATTGGAACTGGTGTTATATAATAACGTATTTATGTTTGGTGACTTAACATATTTACAGAAGTGGGGGGTAGCCATGGGCACCCCCTGCGCTAACACCTATGCCAATTTAGTGGTTTTATGGTGGGAGAAACTTTATCTCTTCACACATGAGGATTTCAAGTACATCAAATTCTACAGGCGTTTTGTCGATGATGTCATTGTCATCTGGGAAGGTACACAGACCTCATTTGAGTCCCTCATGCAGTTTCTAAATACTACCACTACATTTTTAAGGTTCACGCAAGACATTTCCGATAAAGAAATTGATTTCTTAGATGTCACGTTAAGATTCAACAAAGAAGGTAGAATAGATACAACTTTATATAGAAAACCCACCTGGAAAAATTCTATGCTAAGCTTCAATAGTATGCATCCTCGACATACTTTTCAAGCTATTGTCAAAAGCCAATTTACTAGAATCCATAGATTGTGTAACAAAACTGAGGATTTAAATAAGGAAGCTCAATATATGGAGGAACTATTTATAAATCGAGGCTACAGCCCCTCCATGGTCAAGAACATTAGATCTGACGTCCTGGACCATATAGACCAAGTGGGCGAACAATACCCTACGTTGAGACATAAAAAAGAGAATTCTAGGTCTTACAAAAAGAATGAGGTTAGAGACAACCAAGTTAATTACATCATTAGCTATACTAGTGACATCAATAAGATACAACAAGTTGTCAGCAACAATTGGCATATTTTAGCCACGGACTTTCAAACCAAGAACATCATAGGCAAATATCCGAGGTTCATATATAGAAATAGCAAAAATCTTAAGAGATTATTGTGTGATGACCCACATTTCAGGAAACAACATGCCATTCAAATACAAAATTCTACCATTATTAAAAAGTTTGGCACCTATCCCTGCTATGATTGCAATAGATGTAGGTACATCACAAAAACACAATACTTTCAACATCCAACCAGTGAATATGTTTTTAAACCACATTTTTGGGCAAATTGCAATACCTCCAATGTGATATACCTTGCAAATTGTAATAAATGCAAGGCATTTTATGTAGGACTTACAAAGAGGAAACTCCATGAACGTATTTACAATCATTTATACGACATACGTAAGTCCAATGACACTAATGCTTTAGCAAGACACGTTATAGAGTTTCCCACGCACACATTTTGTTTTAGGGTTCTACAAATAGTTAAACAGGATGTTAGAGGAGGAGACAAGGAGAATCAACTTGCACTCATGGAACTCAATTGGATCCTAAGGCTGGGTGCACATATAGAACCAGGTATTAACAACCAAGTGTCAATCAAGCCAGCTTTAGTATCTAAGAGATAGGTTGTAGATTTTGTATCTTTTTGGTACACTTTTTGGTACTATTCATTTACCCACTTTTTATCAATTCTCATTTTATATTAAGGTTTTATCCTTACTCATTGACTTTCATACTAACCCAATATATATATACATACATTTATTGAACAAGAATGCTAGTATTAGTGATTGGACATATACACACATTAGGGACATAGGTTGTTTCTTATGCACAGTTATTTCTTTGACATATATTTTTAGTGCATTTTTTAGTGCACATTCAGCTGCCAGTAACCAACTCATTTATTCACACAGTCATATGCCCTATGTTTATGTTTTGCTTTTATTATTATTACTATTATTTTTATTTACATATATCAGTGTCATAGCACTGATATTAATTCACTGATAATTTAGTTATATTTGATTGAATAAACATGATTGACATATATATATTTTTGATGCTCCACACAGCACCATAGATATGCTACATAAAATGATCAATTTTGTTTTGTCTCGTTTGTCTTAACAAGTATGGTTTCACGAGATTTGTATGTACCTTCATTTTTACTCTCATTTCTATGGGATCTATATGAAAGGCATACATATGATATTCATGCTATACTTATGCATTTAGGCTCATCTTTGATATATGAAATTATCGCTTTTTGTGCTTTATGAATTATGTTTAACATGATGCATTCATAATACTCGCTGCTGTTACTATTACTTTTTATCAAAGCATCAAACACATTTATTTGTATACGAGTGCTAGAAATGATAAGTCATGTCCCAATGGGTTAGGTTTATGTTTTAAAACTGTATCCATATAAGGATTTTAATACATTTTTAGTGTTGTTGTTTTAAAAGGGCACAAGAACTAGGAAATATTGATGTCATTGCTAGCTTTGTTTCAGCTTGAACGTAGCCCTTTTAATAGTGACAAGGTTTTGTCTTGATCTGTATGTATTAATCATCAATTATGATTAATTGTTTAATGAGCATTTTCCCGCCTTTTGAATACATATTTAAATCAAGAAGGCATATTCATTAAAACATCTGATGAAGCGTGGGTGTCCACGCGAAAGCGCTCATTTTTGTCTCCAAATAAAAGATTTGTCCTTTACAAGTGCTATCAGTGTGTCTCGCTTGATATTCTACTGAATTGCTGTATTTTTGGATGGTTCTACGCGTTTTGATACTACACTTGCATCTCGTAAATCTTGAAACATTAGAGATACTAGGGTCTTGATGGGAACATGGCCATGCAAGAAATGTAGTATGTGTAAGTTAATTACAACAGAGAAAGAATTTACAGTACCTACTTTAAACTATACACATAGATTTATCCTATATGCTACGTGTAATACTACCAATTTGATCTACTTGGCTACATGTACCAAATGTCAAGCATATTATGTAGGGCTAACCTCTAGGAGGTTGAGGGACCGTACGTACAATCATGTATATGGAATTAGAAAAATGACTCTAACTAATGCTCTAGCTAAACACATTAACATATATCATGATCATAGTTTTAATTTTAGGGTCTTACAAACAATAAAACCAACCATGAGAGGTGGAGATAAGATGAATTTGTTAGGAAAAATTGAGCTAGAATGGATTTTCAGGTTGCTGGCACATATAGAACCTGGACTCAATACTGCTATTAGTATCAAACCTATATTAGAAGCATGTAGATAGCAATGAATTTTGGAGAAATAATGAACACATTTATTAACATTAATTCACTATATGATATGGTCTTAGTTGATATAACATCAAAGTTAATGAACTAAACATTGAATTTAATAGCCATTAGCTATAATCTATTAAGTATTTCATAATTCTGATTATTTATACATAAATATCTTAATTATTTCAACATTTAATATATTGTTTACATAGACCATATATATTTTAAATACGATATAATATATATTTTATAATTTATTCGTAGTGAATAGTGAATTGTTATTTTTGTTTCAGTAAGATAGTTTAGAGATGTTAATTATATATATATTCATTTATTATTCATTATTTGATATATATTTTCATCGTTCTAACAGATGATGTTTTATGTTATTTATTTATTATATTATATCATCATAACATTTTTTATGTAGTTATGATATTTTGTTGGATGTAGTATGTCTTTAGAGATTGTTTCCATAAGAATTTGCTACTCTTATATAGGTTCATAGGTTCGTACTAGGCTATCTGCCCAAGGGCATTTATAAGCCTAGCCCATAGTTATTTGGCTTTCGCCACCCCTTTAGTTTGAATAAAACTATGCCTATTATTTTGCTGTGCCTCTGTCAAGCAGTGACACTGAAGTAATCCCTGGGGTATATCTGATCCCCATCCATTGGTCAAGATTCCTCTTGAACAAGGCCAGCGAGTGCTCTGCCTCACATGTACCGGGATTTTGTTCCACAGCATAGGGAGTCTCTGGGTGATGAATCTGTCCCTCCAGCACATTCTATTAATAACCGTGTCAAGGTTTAAGTCTCCGCCCTTGTGGTTCTGAGGGATCTAGATTTTTGAGGTGAAGCATATTCATCAAATCAGGGTTTGACATGGCCTTATATGTCAGGCACAGGTCACCTCTGAGCAAGCGGTATGAGACTGAATAGAGCTGGAGTTCTTTCAGTCGGGCAGCATAAGACATATTTTTGAGACCCTTTATCCTTTTGGTGAGGAACTTTTGGGGCCTTTCCAGCTGCTGCAGGTGTCGGGTCAGATACATTCCGAATGGGGCATTGTACTCAATCATAGGTCTAATGAGTGATGAGTACAGGGGAACGATGACCTCCCTTGATCTAGATGTGAATCCCTTCATGATCAGGTGGGCAATGTAGAAGGTTTTCCTAACTACTTTAGCAACATGAGTGTCAAGCGAAGGCTACTGTCAAACTGGGTCCCCAGACCCCTGATGACTTCTTCTGTGCTCAGTGGATTGCCACCTATATGGTAGCTAGGGGTAATCTTGTTTTTCCCGAAGGGTATGACTATGCATTTCTTGGCATTTAACTTTAGGCCATGGCTCTGGCACCAGTTATCCGTTTCTGTGAGGCCCTTCTGAAGGATATCTGTGTCAGATGTGTTTTCGACTATGGCGCCCAGTTTGCAGTCATCTGCAAACTTTGTCAGCCATAACCCTCCTGTGTTTGCTTGTACTTCAGAAAAGTAGATGCCGAACAAGAGTGGACCCAGGACTGATCCCTGTGGGACACCACTTGTGACAGGCTTTGAGTCTGACATGGCTCCAGCAACTCTGACCCTGTGGGTTCTGTCACTTAGCCAGTTTGCAACCCATCTTGTGATGTATGGGTTTACATTCAAGCTGATGAGTTTTTCGATGATACCTGAGTGGGGTATTGTGTTGAAGGCCTTTGCCAGGTCAAGGTAGGCTGTATGGACTGCCTTTCCCTCATCAATGGCCTTGGTGACTGTCTCAAAAAAGTCAACCAAGTTTAAAAGGCATGATCTGCCTTTGACAAAGCCAAACTGGGTTGGATCCAAAGTCTGCAAGTTCCCTATGTCTTTATTTATGAGTTCCATTATGATCCTCTCCATGGCTTTGCAGATAAGGCTTGTCAAGCTAATGGGACGGTAATTCCCAGGGTCGGTGGAGGCACCGCCCTTGTGAAGTGGGACCACAGTCGCCGGCCACTCCTTGGGTACGTATCCTGAGGTGAGGCTAAGATTAAACAGCTGTCCTAACTGCGGGTTTAATTCCTCATTGAGTTCGTGGAGCACACAGCCGGGGACACCATCCGGTCCCATGGATGCTGTGTTTTTTGCTTTGGTGAGAGCAGTTCTCACCTGGGTGTTGGAGATGTTTGGGGGGCTACAATCCTCTGGTATAGATATCTCTCCTTTTGGGGGGGAGAAGTTTGCACTGAACCTGTCAGCCAGTATGTTGGCAATGTGTGTAGGTTCAGTAATCTTCACATCATTTTGAACTAATTCTGAGCATATCTGGGAGTTTCCTCCTAGGTTTCTAACATAGCTAAAGAAGGCCTTATGATTGTCTTTTGAGTCCTTGGCGATTTTTCTCTCAAAATTTGCCTTGGATGACTTTATGAGAGCTCTTAGTTTTTTACTTATAATGATCAAAGGTGTCTTACCTTTCAAGGATTTTGCTCTATCTTGTAGTAGCTTCCTCCTTTTGTTGTAGAGCTTGTTTATGGCTGGGGTCCACCAGACTGGATGCTTGCCTTTGGTACAAAGAGTCTTAGTTTTGTTTGGGATTGCCTGATCCATGCAGTCCTGTAGGTGCTGGTAGAAGGCATTTGTAAGTGATTCAGCGGTTTGAGTAATGTTTACCACTGGCTCAGGGGCCTTAAAGGAGACCACATTCGTTTTAGAAGTGTGAAGTCGGCTTTTGAGAAGTTTTCACTGTGGTCTTTTTATTTCAGGTGGGGGCGGGATGAGGACCTCCAGCGAGATTAGTTTATGATCTGATCTCACCAGTGAGGGTATATTTCTGGTGTTGAACATTTTGATCCCATGTTCGTGATGATGAGATCAAGTATGTTTTCTCCTCTTGTGGGGATGGTGACTAGTTGTTCCATGGCATTTGAGTTTATGAACTCCAGGAACCTTTGGGCTAGAGTGTTTGGGCTTGAGTAGTGTTCCCAGTCTATATTAGGGTAGTTGAAGTCACCTAGTATGATGGTGTTTGGAGATACATTTATCCCTCCATTGTTTTCAGGAAGGCCATGTGAGATTCCTGAGTTTGAGAGGGTGGCCTGTAACATGCTACAAATTGCAGAGCAGTCTTGCCTATGGTTAATTGCACCTGGATGGTCTCAGATGCATCGTGTGTTGCCACCAACCTTGAGGTGTGGGTGTCCTTTATGAATATGGACACCCCTCCTTTCTTGGTGTTGTCCGGATTTTGGGGCCGAGCATGATATGAGGTGAAACCTGCTAGTGCTGGGGTGCTCTCAGGAGCCTTGAACCAGGTTTCTGTCACAGCACAGACATCGATGTTCTCCATACTGAGAAGGGCCTTGAGTGCATGCATCTTGAGATTGAGACTTCTGGCATTGAGCAGCATTACCCTTAGTGTTTTTTACTTTTTGTGTTCTAGGGTGGTAGGTTTAGAATTTGAGCCTTGCCTAAAAAGGCACTATGGGGTGGCAAGAGCCTTTGCCAATATCCGGAAGCCTAGGGGTGACAGGTGCAAGCCGTCCCTTGGCAGCGTGGCTTGTCCAGCATGTCATCCCAGGCAGACAGACATTGGATCCCCTTTGAATGACACCAGAATTTAAGCCAATTATTAAAGCTGATCATCTTATCACTGTATTGTGGCATCATTCTAGGTGAAGGTAGGATACTGCTCAAGGTCAGGGTCATACCTGCCTGGGCTACATAATCAGAGAGCTCCTCAATGTCTCTTTTCATGTAGTCCAAGGAGGTACGTCTCAGGTCGTTGACACCAGCGTGGACAGTGACTGAGTCGTACTTGTACCTGCTGTTGAGAGACCTGAGTGCTTGTGTTATGTGGCGGATTCTAGCGCCCGACAGGCAGCTTACTGTGACCTTCTCCTTACTCAGTCTGGTGGCGGACGTCAGTGTGTCTGACTATGGAGTCACCTATGACAAGTATGTTTGGTGTTGTATTTTGCCTTAAGGGCAGTGACTGCTTTGCACACTGATTTTGTTGTTTATGTGTTGTTTGTGTGGTGTATTGAGTTTGCAGTTGCTTGGGTGTCTGCTTTGGAGGCCTCTGCTGTTTAGGTAAATTTTTACTCAGAGCCTCCGAGTATGTCTTAGTGTGTTTATGTGTTTGATTCAGTGGTGTGGTTGAGTTATGTGAGACTGGTATTGTGGTGTGTGTAGTTGCCTTCTCCTCCTGCCTGGTCTTGCCAGTCCTGAGTTGAGAGAGCTCAGCCTCCAGTCTGGCTAAATAGCTGCATCTCTCACAAGTGTTAGTGTGACTGCTTCAACAATGGAAGCTAGAATTAATGCGCTGTTTCTTTTAAAAGTTAAGTAGATGATTGACTATTTAATCAACTAATGAAGTTAATTGAATCAATTGTCAGTTTTTGAACTAGTATATAAGTCAAGGTGTTTTAACATTTTATTATAACCTGATGAAGCATACTTGGAGTATGTGAAAGCGCTCGTTCTGATTCCTGTTTCGTTTAATAAAAGTTTTCTACTTTTATACATCGTGGTGGATTCCTTTGGTTTTTACAAGATATCTCACTGTAATATACAAGTGTGCAGTCTAAACAAGTCCCATTAATTCTTCGAGCAGCCATATCCTACACAGATGACTGGTTCTCTAGATGACTTGCACAGACTGTACAGAACATCTTAAACAGCAGAATATAGCAATTATCTGTAAAACTCTCGTCTAACCTTCCCTTATGACTGTGAGTTCAACAACAATATATAAATATATATATATATATATATATATATATATATATATACAGCTATTATATATATATATTATATATATATATATATATATATATATATACACACACATGTCTAAACACCCTTTGTGACACAGAAGGGTTCCAAAGGAACTGACGTGTACACAAAACAGAGGCATCTCTTGTGTTATAACATTTAAATCTTAATCAGTTCATCAGAGAAGGGATGGTTGTTGTGTATGTGGAGTTTGAGATGAGGAATTATGGCTAATATAATCTACCCTGGGGATTGTGGAGATTGGGTGGGGGAATGATGGGTATGGACTTACACCCCGGCGACTACTACTGTGTCACTGCTCGACAGTGGCACAGGAAAATAACATACCCAACTGTAGTCCTGCTTGCCTGTGTATTCTTTACCATTCCTAACTATGTAATACTTTGTAGGCACCAGTCACCACAGATGCCTACCATGGTGTGCTAAAAGACATTACACATGTGTATGCCTGGCTACAGGGTAGTCACACACACAAACACACACACACTTGCCAGTATTGTGCATACACATCTTGCCTATGTAAAGGTAACTTGTACAGTGGTATGCAGTTGGGGTATGTGCCACAGAACACATACAATTACATTTACTCTGATTCCACTTCTGAGCTGGGTGACATCACAGGACTGATTACTTGCAGTGGGGAAGGGAGAAGAAAGAGGTTTAGCAGTTGACAAGGATAAAGGCCAGTGCAAAAGGTGGTATCTCTTTGGAATGCAGCAAAACCCACTGTCATGACAGGATGCAGACACAAATACACACAGGCATTTGTTGACACACACACTCAGGAATTTGCTGAGGCACACACACAAACACACTCAGCCATTTGCTGACACAGGCAAACACAAGCACACAGTTGCCAGTGGTGTGATCAGAACTCCTGCCTATCTACAGATCACTATTACAGTACTACACAGTTACAAGATGCGCCACAGAGACTGCACATTCCAGGGCAGTCAGAATGCCTTTCTAAGATTGAGGACAACAACAGGGAAACTGACAGTCACAAAGTACATAGCTGTAAACCTGTGTGTTTAAAGTAAGTGTCCATTGCAACCTGTATGCACAAACAAGACGCATCATCTGCAGGTAGTACATAGGTAGGCCTGAGAGGTATAGTTGTAGCACAACAGGAACCTGAACTGGAGTATGCCCATCTGTGGAATGGACAACTATCACTATACAGGGTTACAGTGAGCATGCTCATACACTTAATAGCACAGGGCCATTTTGGATGCACTATGACTACAACTACACAAAGTTATACTGGGCATGCTCATACACTTAGTAGGTATGGACAGATGTTTAGACATGACTACTAAGTGGTGGGGCTACTTTGCAGATGAATGGTTACTGAGGACAGCTCACTGGTATGTCACAACCATTCCTACAATAACCTGTGTAACTGCTAAGGTCAGGTTTTGTTAACTGAAGTGGAAGACAGACAATGTAGAATGCAGTAAGGGTGACACTGAAGGCAAACCACTTGACACCTGTAACATTAATACCTCCCCTGTGCATATATTGTGCATATATCAGCACAGTTGGCAAAGGAAAGAGTCAGTAAGCTTTGTAGCGAATGTGATAGTGCTGTAATACCTATCATGAAATAGGCAGGTGTTTGATTCACAGTACTGGCACGTGTGGGTGTGTGTGTGACCACATATGTCACGTATGGTTGGGAATACATCCCACATGTTTTCACTCTCCTGAACACTGTTGTTGACATCAGTATAGAGGGAAGTGTAGCAAGAAAGGCATAGGCAGGCGGTTGAACCAGAAACATGTCAAGTGTCTGTATGTGTGTGACATAGGTGTATATCTTTGTGAATGCCACAGTGTGAGTGTGAGTGTGTGTGTGTGTGTGTGTGTGTGTGTGTGTGTGTGTGTGTGTGTATGGTTGTCCGGTCCCTGGAGTGAGGGTAAATTTTACCATAGTGAAATGTTAATGCTCTCTCCCCCCATCCACTCAATGCAATCTAGTATCCCTGTTGATATCATCAGTTTTAGACAGGTATGTTAACTACCTGTTAACATGTACACCCTGGTGTGTGACCTGTTGTTACATAGCCTACTGATGAACCCCCCTCCCCACATACACTCACTGCACTGTAGTATCCCTGTCAATGTCCTCGATCTTAGGCCATTCTGACTACCTGTACATGTGTAATCTCTGTGGCGCATCTTGTAATTGCGTAGTACTATAATGATGATATTCAGATAGGCAGGGGTTCTCATCCGAACACTGGCAACTGTGTGTGTGTGTCAGAGTGTGTGTTACTGTGCCTGTGAATCCCTGAGTATGTGGATGTGTCTGTGTTTCCATGCTGTCATGGCAGTGGGTATTACTGCTTCCCAATGAGAAGCCACTATTTCCACTGGCCTTTACCCTTGTCATCCGCTATACCACTCTTTTGCCTCCTCCCCGCTCCAGGTAACTATACCTGTGATGTCACCCACTATGGATGTGACGGCTCTGAACACAGTAGCTTACTACACAGCTATCATGCTCTTGGATCATTAGAACTGTAAACATAATTGAAACATGGGAGATTATAACTGTGATGTGGAAGCTACAAAGTGCATGCAGGTATTGTCATACAGACCTGTGAGTGGTCAAAATGTACATATGGGACACTAACCCAAACACTGACCTTCCCCGGCAAATGCAACTACACCTACAAGTGGAAGGCAGAACGTCAATATCAACATGCTGTTAGTGTTGTTACACATGAAACATACTGTCAAACATACAAAATGCATTCTAAAACTGTAATGCATAGTATGTCTGCTGCCTGTCAACACTACTCAACAATATTAATCTACAATTGTCTACCTAGTATGTTCACCTTGTGCATCAGACCATATGAGCATGTAACTGCACCAATGGTGTGGATGACAGAGATGCGGCACAGGCATCATCATATGCACAGGGTGATAATGTTTGCCAGAGGCCTAGGCTGCGCCATTGGATGACATCATGTGTATGTGTTAGGGCCTGTGATATCATTGGGCATGTGTGGATCGTATACGTGTGTGTGTTGAGGTGCCCTACATTTGTTTCTGGTGTGTGTGTGTATGCATGTACACAGGTCTGGCATGTGGCTGGCTTACACAGAGGTATTACTGACAGCTGCAGACTGTACAAGGCAGGTTCCACAGTTCACAGTGTCTGGCCATGGCCATGTGACCTGCACCTGCCAGGGGTTGCATGGGCATTACCAGGCAGAGGTCCAGATTGGGTACTGTCTGATGACACATGTCCACTGGAATTGTGTCCCTGTTGGGACCATCCAAGACCATGTGCACGTGGCCTGCTGTGTCCTGGTGTGGACTGCACAGCACCAGCTACACTGCTGCTGCTACCGTCACTATGGGAGCGGGCATGTGCAGTAGCATGTTCACACAGACCTTCATCAGGTGATGTAGCTGACCTACGTCCACATGCCCGATGCCTCACTCCAACCAGATGTTCAAGCACAGACATTCCATGCTCGAGGATTGACATGCCACAGTCAAGGACTCCCACCATGTCACCCAATCGTCTATCCAAAACATCTGCAAGATGATGGTGAGAATTTGCAAGTGCCTGGATGTTGTCAGTTAATGAACGGACAGCAACCCTCTGAAGCCTTAGACCTTCTCTGTTGTGCCATTCAGCACGTGCCTGTGCCTCCATTACAGCCCGAAACATGCCTCTGGTGACTCCAGCTGATGTGCTTTGTCTCGCAGGGGCATGTTGGCCAGAGGTCCTCCTACGAGCAGTGCTGGGCACATGCCTGTCTAGGACATCACTAGTCAGTTGACTGGGATCATGGTGTGCAGGCACACCTTCCATAGTCTCCACACTTCCCTGTTTCATACTACTACCACCCACCAACTGTCCTTCTTCTATGGCCAGTGGTGATGGGGTACGTGTAGGCAGGGGAACTGTGTACATGGATGAGGGGGATACAGGTGGAATGGCAACCAGTGGCACAGATTCAGCCCCTGACAACCCTGCCTGTGTCTCAATCATACTATCATCATCACTGCTAGAGTCTGTGGCGACACTAATGCACCTACATCAACACCTGTGAGGGGAAGACAAGAACTGTACATTGCAAGTTATCCCAGACACACACACACACACACACACACACACACACACACACACACACACACAGATACATGCTACATGCAGGTGATATGGCAGATGGCATTCAGCTTAGACAATTATAGTGGTAGTTATCATACATCCCTGAGTTGCACATAACAACATGCATGTGTTATAGCAGAAGGCATGCACCTTACACAATTATAGTGGTGGTTAGCATACATACCTGTATTGCACCATTTGTGTTAGTAACCTATGCCCCATACCTGCAACACAATGCATGCACTTTGCACCGTTGCACCACACTGCCTTGATGTGTGCAACATACAACACATGTTAACAGACCATCGCTGACCATTGTACATCTGCCACTGATGCTTTGTGTTGGCCACCACCCCTATGTGTGAGGACATGAGCAGAAGGGTACGTCGACTGAATACTATGTTTGCCTGAGCCCTAGCTTGCATATCTCCCCCAAAGCAGTACATGTCTGTTCAACATTATTCCGCCTACCCCTGAGTTGAGTCTACAGACATTGTGCATGTGGCTGTACACATATTTGACATGGCTGTCCCTACTTGCAATGGTGCCACAGACCAGCACAGGTTTACAGTACACCGGCCTGATGTGTGGCGTATGACCTTGCCAATCACATGTAGTATGACATGTCTTCTGCTGACATGTTGAATGACATGCATACATGTGTAACACAATGGTGTCCTTTCCAATCTACAGTATGGTAATGGTGTCCCAATGCAGGGACGTGTTATACTAACATGGGCCTTCAGCTGACGCAATGTTGTCTGTCCTCCCTACAAATATGCAGTGATATACTGCACATTGAGCTGATGTGCATAGCCATTGCAGGCATCATGTGGCTTCACAATTGCTATACAGTGTGAGTTACTGACACAGTTCATAGCCATGACTATGTTCACATACAATACATATCTAATGTGGAATGTGACCCACGTCATTGAGGTGTATACACACTAAACCCTAATGTGGAATGTGTGACACAGGTCACAGAAGGGCATACGAATGACACCCCTGCACATCTGCAACCATATTACTGATGCTTGGCAACTATGCCCACACATGGCTAACCTAGCAGTACTCTATGTCCCACATGCCATCTGTGTACCTCACACACATGAGGAGCAGGCATGACAGTGATGTCTGACACCAGCAAGGTGAATGTACTGTATCTGTGGCCTGATGTGGTTGTATGTGTATGTTGTGCAACACATGTATGTATTTGGATACTGTATAGGTGAATGCTTTCATGTTGTGACACACTCAAGATGTTCAAGATATGTTATTTGGTGGTTTCATGTTATGCCTACACAAGCTGTGCACAGGCCTGTATGATGTTTAGTGTTTCACATATGCAATATCACCATTACACAAAGGCCATAGTTGTATTATGTCGAGCCAATGTACAACAGGGTGTACACACATGTACATCACTTCTACTATGTGTGTTGCTTCATGTCTCTGGACATCCTCCATGGCCATGTGTACACATGTTCTGTCCAATGGTTGTGATGACCATCTTATTTTACATGCCAGTGTTATCCCATATGGCATACACCCATAGGTGTCAAATTCTCCACTGAGGACAGGGCTATGCAGACAAAGTGAGGTATATATGGGATGTGAGACATCGTGTTTTGCAGGATAGTTGAGCAGTGTTGCAGTCAGCCCACTACATGTCATGGACATGTCAGACAGCACATGACATTGTGTGATATTCATAGCAAGGGTATATTCCACAAGGGCATGTCCTGTGGGCTGGTCATACTCCAGCTCCAACACATTTAGAGTGTGTGCACACATATGCATATGCTCTGTACAGTACTGTTTGTATTCCCAACATGCGTAATGCTGATATGTAGTACCTGTCCCAACAGTGAAACACACCTCCACCATTGTATTAACAGTTGTCCACACATCTGGCAATGACAGTTTGGAAGGTTTAGTGTAGGTGTTTCATATAGTCTTCAATTGTTTCACATTGGTAACCACTGTGATGCATTGCAGGTATGACCAGTGTCTATTAACAGGACCACCATACATTATGTGTACATGTGTTATGGCAGACAGCATGCAATTAATATGATCTGTGCATTATCAAGCCTGGTAAATAATAACAACCTCACCTGACACAGGCTACTGTCGCTGCACAACACCAGAGGTACCTAAACAGGAGTGTCACAGCAGTAAGATCATTATCCACACCTGTGTGATAGCTACAGGGTGCAATGTCCATGTTAGCACATAAGCCAGTACAATACACTATACTATGGAGTATGCACATCTGTGCATACATAGAGTAGCAGACTATAGTATGTGGCATGTGTGCATACATGCCTTGCATATGATGTTACATTACATATTGTACAGTAACACATGTAACTATGTGAAATATAGTTGTGTTATATGTGCAGTATTGACTTACCAGGCAACTCCATGCTCAGTGGTTGAGAGACACCCACCTCCACAATACCAGCTAAATCTTGTGGATGGAGGTCTGCAGGTGTCCCCAGGTTGGCCAGTAGCTCCTCGGTACGTGTGAGTGGGGGCTGGGTGAGTGGCCCCCCCACCTGTTGCACCTTGTTCCCTGGCGATTGCATTAGCACACTGTTTTGCCCATCTTATGAGGTCAGTGCTTTGTCGGCGCACCTGCTGATAGGTGCGATTGTGACCGCCAACTTCATGTACCCTCCTGCAGAGTTCCTCCCACAGGGCATCCCGCTGCTGTGCATCCTGTGGCACATGGCTGAAGAGTGTTGTATGGTTGTCGAGGAGGTATGGGACGAGGACCTCATCCTCCAAGCGGGTGTACGCTGGCAGCCTGCTACATGGCATACCTGGAAGACATAATGATGGAGACAGGTCACAGTAACTCACAAAGAAGTACAGAAGTACAGCTGAACATATATGTGAATCACATTTATTAAGATTACAAATAGGTCTTTGCAAACCTACATGACACTAACACCACTGACATGTATAAGTCACACACATTTGACACTTAATGGTGATGTGATGTTATCGCCATATATATGTGTTATTTGATGACATTGCTCATACTCCATGTGGATGTTGTCTTGACGTGGGCATGTCTGTTTGCCTGTACTGGTGCCTTTACCTATCAGCACATACCTGGATGTGTTCACATTAATGCAATCAACCTTAATGCTGAGTATATGTCACATATATAGTCATGCACAGCCATTAGGGACATGATTTGTGACCCTGCAGACTTGCAAGCATGTATGTGTTTTGCCATATACAACTACATGGCACTGTACAGCTGTGTAGCATCCTGCCATGTACTGCCTGTGTTGCACATGTATAACACATGTGACAATAGCTAGTCTGATGGTATTTGCAGTTTTGGATATCAACTATAGCATGTATGGTCATAGTGATCTAGTAGGTTATATGCCCTGGGTCGTTTATGAGCCTAGGCAGACAGGTTACCTAGCTGTAGGCAACAGACAGGTAAGTTTCAGTGGCCAGTTCAAGCAGTGCCACAGAACTGATCCACAGTGTTACTGATATATTTGGCATGTGGTTATCACACCATGTCACAGAGACGGGCGATGTGCAGCTTCGCTGGACAGGGATGCATAGTATGGCAAGAGTATGTTAAGTGTATGGGACAGAGATCTATCAGGCATGTTGTGATCCTTGAAAGGTGGATGACCATTAAGTATGTGTTTATTTGGGATCAGGATGTGTTAAGTGTAGCATGTCCAACACCTCTGGGTTGGACATGGCTTTATTCAGGGTAGGCTGCATGCTACATAGTGGAGCTAGGGATTTGGAAGGGCAGTGTAGGCCATCTACACATGGGCATTAACCCTTAAAGGAAATATGTTATCTATTATGGGTCATATGAGTGTTGAGTATGGCTGAGCAATTATCTCTATATTCTTGGATGGCACCCTGTCATGATTAGATGTGCCACATACAACTACCTGACTGGTGTGGTGAAGTGACTATCAAAGGAAAGACTACTGTTGAGTTGCAACCCATACACACACAGTTGCCATTATGTTGACCTCTGCCTAGGTGGTGGTTCATGGGTACAAGGTTTTTAACACAGGGGATGACAATGCAATACTTAGCTGTCAGATTGTGGCCATACGTCACACACCACACATCTGACACACAAAGGCCCTTCTGTATCTTGAACACAGCAAACATTGAGTCAACTATTGCTCCTAGTTCATAGTCATTTGCAAACATAAATAGGCTGATACCTTCTGTGTTAGTCTGTGTGGTACAGATAACAAAGAGGGGGAGTACCAGGACTGAACCCTGTATTACTGTGGCTGGCACTAGTTTGATGTGCATGTATTAGTTAGACACCTTCTGTAGTGTTGGTTCTGCCAGCGGTACAGTTGCCAACCACTCCTGTGACATAGGAATATACACCTAGTTTAATGAGTGTAGCTGGAACACAGTATGGGTGATGGTGTCCTACGACCTGGCAAGGTCATGATATGCAGTGTGAATCAACCCTACTGTCATCTACATCTGTACTGAGTGCATCAAATATATTGATCACGGTTCATGGCCTTACAGACCAGACTCAGCAGGGTAGTTGTGCACTATTTCCCATTATCAATGGTGTCTCCCCCTTTGTGGGGTGTGATAACTGTTGCTGTGCACCATTCGGTGTGTACACAGCCTGACATGGAGCTATGATTGAACATGATGTGCATGTGGATAGCTGACTGTTCTTACATTTGTGTAGGATACACCCTGGGATGTTGACAGGTCCCATGAAATCTGTATGTATGGCTTTAGAGAGTGCAGCTTGTACCTGCATAGTTGTTATTACAGGGGCCCTGTAGTGTACATGGATATATTACTAAATGTACCTGTTGGGGGTGGGGGGTGGGAGTGGGTTTAGGTTCTCCAAGACCCTATCTGGATGAGCAGGTGCTATTTCTGTAGGTGCAGTACTTCCCATGCCATAGTGCTGTGCAGCACGGCAGGTCTTGTCATTGCCATTATGATTAATGACTCAGCTATAGAATGTTCTGTGCTTGGCCTCATAATATGTGGCTGATTAGTTTCACAGTAGCTTTGTGTGGTTTTATATGGTATATCTGCATCTTACTGAGGGTGAGCAGGGATCACCTACACTCATGTGTGTTCAATCTTGCAACAGCTACTACCTTCTGTGGTACAGTTTAAAGCATGGTAGCACCAGTTTGCCTTCTTGTTTGTGTCTGGTTGAATCTTGGTTCTGTTTCAATGGCACAATCACTGCACGTATGTGACTGCTTACGGTTCATTTGTGTAGGATTCAGCATTTGCACATGCATTGTCCATCTGCATAGGTGCCATGACAGTCACCACTTTGCTCTTAGGAAACATAACATTGGCATTGGAGACTGACTATGTGTAGCATACTGTTAGCCCTGTTTGTGTGACTACTGTGATCCAGGTCATTGGGGTTGATGGAAGCCAACATGCACTGAGCGCAGGTGTTGGTACATGACGAGTCTTCCCAGTTCATAATTGAGAGTAGCCATTATTATGGTTTTCTGTCTCAGACCTAATCTTCCCCATTACAGCACATTATGACAGTTGGGAAATCAGTGGCATGGTGGGTGATCTATTGCAAGGTGCAATTTGAATTCCACTTTGGCACAAAGGTAGTTGCTCAACATAATGCATCTGATGTTATGCAAGTGCAACTAGCATGGGGGTGTACATATCCTTCAGGAATATGGACACACCTGTGGCCCGTGTGTTCCAATAAAGGATAATGGGCAAGAGGTGAGGTATGTGTTATAACATGGTCATGCAGGTGTGCTCTCTGGAGCATTGAAACATGTCTCAGCCACTGCACAGATATGTTCTCCATGTTAGGGATTGACATGTGTGTGTACATATAGTGTTTCTGACACATATCATTGTGTAGGGAGACCTGCAGTTTATTGCTTGGCTGTCCCTGTAACAGTAGTGGACCTTCACTTGAACTGTGCATGATGAAGGCACTATAGGGGAAGCATGAGCCCTAGGCAGTATCCAGATTTCCAGGGGTGACAGGTGCAGACCCTGTGTGGCAAAGCACCATGGTCTGTCAACCATGTTATCCCAGGCAGAAAGATACTGGACACCCTTTGACTTGCACCACTACATTAGACAATTGTGGAATACAATCCTTTTGTCCCTCTACTGCAGTATCATTCTGGCCAATGGCAGAATGTTAACCAGGCCTTGGGACATACTTGCATGGGCTACAAGACCTGACAATTCCTACATGTGTTAAATCTGCAATTAAGGCTACTGCATCACATGTTCTGCACAACAACATGGAATATGCCAGAGCCATGTGTATAGTTCAAAAGGTGGTCTGAGTGTATGGGTATGTGGCTAATCATGGCAGACAGGCAGCTGACAGTATGTATGCCTTCGTATAGGTTGGTGTGTAACATAGTGCTAGAGTTTGCATTCACAAATGAGTACTGCTGGGCATGTTTCCAGCCAAGTGTTCTGAGGTGTGGCACAATTATGCAAACTATGTCATACAGTTTGTGTATTTCATTGTCTGTCTCTTCCAGCTTGGGAGGTGACTTGTTTGGCCAGATACTTAGAAGTGTCTGTGAATGTGTGTGATTTCTGGTAGTATGTGTAGGTGTTCTTGCAGTGTTCTGGTAAGGGTATGTGTTGGTTGTGATGATGAGATGCATGTGTTAACCTACACCTCATGACTGTCCAGTCCAGTCATGGCTGTAGAATGGGCTGCCTTCCAGCTTACCTCTGTAGCTGCATCCCAAACAATGCGTGGGGTGTGGTGTTAGGTGGGTTTGGCAGTGTGCAAGGCATAGAGATTACATCCCCCCAGGATGGCCACATACACAAAGCTGACAATAGTAAACACCAGTAGCTGACTAGTGGACTTGCCTGTATGAGCAGTCAGTACTACAAGTACCAAGTACTGTATTTAGTTTACTTATTGCATATGAAGATGTTTTAGACAGTGATGCTCACATGTAAATATTTGTGTTATGGACGTGATAACACTGGCTATTATGGAAACATTGTAGCTACCTTTAGCAGCAATCCTCCTCTGAGGAGGAGATCACATCCTGTTAGTTGATTACAGATGATGCAAGTGTCTACAGGTCTGTTTCCTTCTCTGGGTACATATTCACATATCCATCAGGACCATGAGCTCTGTTGGGCACAGACACCCACTCTCCAGAGTCATGTATCAATAGACTCTGATGCCACTATCAACATGATCAGGATATAATCAGATAGTGTAAGCCATCACCTATGAAGTGGCTATTACACATGGGCAGCAGTCTCCTACATCTTACAATCCTACTGCAGATGTTACACTGGAGTTAAAGATGATATGCAACCAGCATTACCAGTACTGTGCACTACCTTACATACGTATGTGCAAGTGGCTGTTAGGTTGGCAATGAGAGGTTAGGCTACACAAACCTGGTAGTTCATCCAGTGTGTCTCTACTCTCAATATCCACTCTATGTAGGTGTGTACATAGCCATTTGGCCCAGCCCTGTAACAACGGTCACTACACATTTGCATAACATGTACACATGCACGGCTGTTATTGCTTGCAAACGATACTAGAGATGTCCAGCCCTGTAACAAGGGTCACTACACATTTGCATAACATGTACACATGCACAGCTGTTATTGTTTGCAAATGATACTAGAGAGGTCCAGCCCTGTAACAAGGGTCACTACACATTTGCATAACATGTACACATGCACAGCTGTTATTGCTTGCAAACAATACTAGAGAGGTGGATATTACATGTGTTACGTGCATGGATAGTTACCTAGCTCTTCCAATTATTTTTGCTATCATGCTGCTAAACTGTCAGATGAATACAAATGATATGTATCCTGTTACTGAGTATTGTAATTGCCAACAGACATAACTACTGTTTGCATAACATAACAGAACTGCTATGTAGAATGGAATACAGATCTGCCTAAAAAACTGTACATTACACAGTTATTGGCACAATATCCCACAATGCACACCATATTTGCACAGTAAGCCCACCTTTGACATGTTCATCTTACTTATACACCCATACATATGTCGACTGTTATATCGACATATACTATCCCCTGTTATAGCACATACTTAATGGACCAATCATGACACTGACAGTGGCTGGAAGCGAAATGGTGAGTTCCAAGCACATATCATCCCTTGTGGTGTATGTGGAGTTTGCCTTGTGACCTACAGCAGTACACACATAGAATACTACAAGCATTACTATGCTCAACAATACATCGCTACAAGATATCTATTTCTAATATATGCATTGATTACACTGTAATTCTTATAGAACAGGTACTACATACACAAACATACCACATGTTATACATACCTTCTTAGCAATTGGAGGTGTCATTGACTAGTAGAATACTCGTTTTCAGTTCATCTTTCAGTGTTTTGTACTGCCCTACAGGTAGATACAGATGGTTTGAATGTGTGACAAGGCAACTTTTATAGCTACAGATCAGTAGCATGTGCTATCCCGATAACCGATTGGTGTTCCTAAGTAGCTAATTACATGCACATCAGCTGCGCTGCTACAGCCTTAGCGAATACCATGGCAACAGTGGAGTATAATTGAGTACTCCACCTGGGCGTTGTCCCTTTGCCTTACTTGTGAGGAAGACAGCCTGGAAGTGTTGTTTGGAATCTATTGCAACAGCTGTATGGAGGCGAACAGCAATATATTGTGTGTAATGCCTAAAGGATTTGGTCTAAATGTGAGTACTGCTGTCATATTTCTGAACATTTCTACCTGTGCAGGGTTTGTCTGTACCTAATACTTCTGCATATGTTTCAGTCTGGCCAGGTTGTTTGACCAGCTCAAGGCTGCATAGCTATGCATATAATGTTAGGCGGTTTACAGTGTGCTTACCAGACATATTTAGTTTGGTGTTACTGTGTATCATACTGTGCTGATAATCAATACTCCGTAACACTTCCTGGTGTATGAACCCTTCAACCCTCTGAAACGCGATTAGTTCATACAAACCCTGTTACATCAGCAGCTGTTCAATTGCATAACAGCAACTATTTCACATAGGACAATGTTAGTGTGTCTGTGTCCAGGTATGTTAAGGTTTCAGCAGATGTTGTACAGTAGTTGAATAATTGGTTATAGTATGACAATATGTATTGATGTAATTATTTTGGTTGTGGGGTAGATGGTGGGTGTACATAGCACATGCAGGTGTGTGTAGGAACCCCTTTTATACGTCTATGTGTGTGTGGATGTTCTTTCCCTATGTGAACACCTATCCCTTAGTGGACTAATACTATGGTAATTACAGGCTGATTCATTAAGGCACTGTTAAATGCTTCCTGTATAGCATGCAGGTACTGGTAGTCCTTGAATCCTTTTGGCAATACATTGGAATGTAATAATGTTTTGCAAAATGAAAGCTGTCTGTGTATTTCTGTCATGGATATTTGCAGTCATTGCAGTTGTGTTGGTGACTGTGTCCATAGAACATATCTGTAATAGTGTATTGGCATATACTCTTCATATGTTATGTTCATATTGTTTGGGGGGGGGGGCAGAATGTGAGATTGCTATGGTCCATGTTATACTCAGATATGAACACTTTGGATGCTGTCTGCACACATGTATGTATGTGTGTGTGTGTGTGTGTGTGTATGTATATATATATATATATATATATATATATATATATACATATATATATTATTGCATATGTTTATCTGTACCTCCATAGATGTGTAGATGTTTTTAACCTATCTATATATCTACATATATATATATATATATATATATATATATATATATATATGTAGATCTGTATATATCGACATGTCTCTATGCATCTCTCTCTCTCTCTCTGTATATATATATATATATATATATATATATATATATATGAGCATACACCTTTCATTGGGTACATGGCGGGTTATCCTATTTCAACACATTCCTCCCTTTTGTGTTTTAACCTGTCTGCATACACAACTGGGATAGGTACATCCCAGGTAGCTTAGTGTTAGGTTGCTCTGAGGATGGAGTACATGGTTGCAGGTTCTAATCCTGGACGGTGTTATTATTTTACTTCTCAGAGTTGGCACTAGTAGGGAAAGTGTGAATAATGCACATTTAAGCAGTTGTAAGCAGGTTTGCCCGTGGTCTACGCGACATTAAGCAAAGGTTAAACCTGTGAAGTGCTTCTCCGTTTACCGTGTTTCAGCGCCGCATAGCATTGCGCAAACCCATGGAAACCCACTTACAACTGCTTAAGAGTGCTTTAATCCACCTGCATCCAATAGTCCTTATTCTGACCCTCAAAATAACTTAACAGCCCTTGCACTTGGGACCATGAACACCACAGTCACTGACTTTACCACTACGGTATCCGAGATATGTACAAATGTTATGGTGTTTAGAATATACATTCTACTACAGGCATTCCCCACTACTGAAAACAAATGTGACAGTCAGTTAGTGTACATATGTCTGATGCATGTTAATGTTCATATGTTTGTGAAATTAGGTGTTGCAATGTGACATGACAGGGTATATTATGAATGAGAAAGGTTCTTGTTTTGTGTCCTTTTTATATTGTCCCCATACTCCATGTATACCCCTCCAGTTCACTTATTGAACATCCGACCCAGGCCCTCCTTGATGCATGATTTCATTACCCATCATTCCTCCCACACCCCAATCTTCACATACACAGCAACCATCCCTTCTATGGTGAATTAGGTTAATATTAATAGTTATAATACCAGAGCTGCATGTGTTTTGTGTACACTCCAATTCCTTTGGAATGCTTCTGTGGAATGTGTTGGTTCACAAGCTAAAGTACATTGCAATGTACTGTAGATATGTACACAAAATGACTGTCCCATTTGTGATTATTACAGTGGAATGCATATGGTATAAGGTGTAGTCTCAAGACCGTGAAATATGTGTACACCTCAGATGGCTTAGTGGTAAGTCCCATGACTATAATATGCATGGTCCAAGGTTCAACACCTGCGATGCTTTATAAATATTTTTTACTCCAGAATAAGGCTCATTTAAGCTGTTGTAAGCATGTTTATATGTGTTTGTGTGACATTATAGCAGCGGTTATACACAGTTAAACTTTGTATTGTATAACCTGTGTGCATAAAAATGGCCACATTCGCTAACTACTCAGGATATATACATGTAAGTGAAGTAACATCTCACTATGTGCTTACATAACATCACATTCTCTGTTGACTGTACTCTCCAGCACACATGGGTTTATGTGGGTGTTTCGAATATTTATTATACAGACGATTGCTACCTATATATGCAAGCTGTGGTTAAGGTATACTTTTGAACATGATAAACATCCCTGCCTTTATCGGGATTGGGACCTCGAATGCACAGATACTATGCAGATGCTGTAACCATTACACTGTTGACATTAACGTTGCTTCCATCTATTTCCTATTTAGATGATCTCTATGTGTAAGCTAGGCTAAGCAAACAACGTAGGCCCCCAAACCCACTGAGCTTCACTTATTCTTGAAATAACAACATATAACAAATGTACTGTGAGACAATACATTACATTCCTAACTACATTAGGCATAGCCCCTCACTGACACACTTCAAGGGAAACCTTGTTGTGTGAATGGGTAACAGAATATACACTCCTGGGATCATGTGTCCAAGAACCATACAGCAAGGGGGTGGGGGAGCCTGTCCAGTTTGATAGCTGCGAGACCTGTTGGGGAAATTGAATGGTGTTGAATTGTCACATTAACATGCCCTCTTTAGATCACTAAGTGCCCCTATCACCCTCCACAACCCCAGTCTTCAACAGCTTCCAGCAACTCTGCCTGGAATTGCTTCATTGGCTATGCTTGACAGAGGTTCAGTTACTTCGTCAATGGTGCAGAGAAAGCCAACGCACTGTAGCTATGCTTCTAATTGCCCTTGGGCAGATAGGTAGTAGGCTATCTGTGAACCTCTAAAGTGCAGGCCATCACAGCCATAATTTGTAAATAAACAGACCTTCAGATCATAATACAGTGAGAAATCACCATGTAGTCAGGAAACAGTTAAGTACAGAAAGGACATATAAAACACTGATACTTAGTCACTCCAAAAGCCTATCTTGGAAGTTAGAAGACTTGTATAAGTTTAAGGCTTTCTATTGCTTACCAGTAGGTTGCCTACAGGAGAGATGAAAAACAAGCACAGATGGGGAACATGCATGCAACAATACCATACCAGCCTATGTGTCAGCCTTAGGCTTTGGAATACTGGCCAAGGCTATTGGCACCCCCATGGTGCCTTATTTAGGAGAGTCTTGAATGTGAATACCAGCTCTGTAAACAGCACAATAGCAGAATCAATGAGGGTTATGCTACTCAACACCAGGGGTTGTGATCACAACATACATGCACTCACAGCACTCCTCAGGATGGACATCAACATCTGCGCAGTAACTGAGATCTGTCTTAAGGCTCCTGAGAGCACACCAGCACTATCAGACTACAACCCATACCACACATTTCAACCACAGAACATGGACTGACACAGACAAGGAGGGGTTGTATCCATATTCATCAGGGATACCTACACTTCCAGCTTAGTGGGGCATCATGATACCTCTGAGATCATCCATGTGCAGCTAACATCAGTCACAACTGCAATGTAAACTGTGGCCTGCTACGGATCACCCTCCATGACCCAGGACCACCACTCCACCAACCTGGAGACAGTGGAGAACATGACAGTTCTAATGCACACCCTGGCATTGGTCGATGTCAACTACCATACCACTAACTGAGAAACTTACTCCAGTACTCACTTCCAGGCCCAGCGCTTCCTGGAATTTATCACCTCATATGACTTGTATCAGGTGGTAACCTCCCTAACGAGGGGTGGAAACATACTACAAGTGGTCATCACCAACTTGAGCAGCAGGTGCACCACAGCGGAGGTTAACCAGTCACTGGTTAGATATGACCATGAACAATTCACTGTTTCCACACCCAAGCATCTCCTCCACCCATGGATACCAGAGTGTATACCTTTCCTACAGCTAAATTTACACTACTAGTGACAGGGGCGGGGGGTTTCACAGCCCCCACGCTAAGGGGAAACACTACTCAAGATACAGACAGATTTACAAATGCAGTCTATAAGCATCTACATGGATGTATGGATCGTGCATTCACTGGTAAACCAAGACTCACTCCTCCTAGAGAAGGACACCAGTCTGGTGGACCTCTGTAATACACAGGCTATACTACAAAAGTAGGACAGTGTTCCAGACAAACAGCAAATCCCATGAAGGGCAGACATCCATGACCAATACTGGTATGATACGTAGGTCCCTCATGACATCATCCAAGGCTAACATCAGCAGGAGAATATGCAAGGATTCGAAAGACAACCACAAAGCCTTCTTTGGTTATGTCAAGGATCTAAGTGGTGACAAACAGATTTGCACTTTGCCGGTGAAATATAGCGCAAAATATGCTGACCCTACTGATATCGCCAACATCCTTGCAGATACATTCAGTGCATACTTCACCCCCTAAAGAGCACACAACACTACCCGAAAGGTACAGTACTGCACACATCAGAGACACAAAGGTGGAAATGGCCCTCTCTAACAGCAGAACACAGCGTCAATGGAGGCAGATGTTGTCCCAGACTGCATCTTGCAAACTGTACAAGACAACCTGAAACCCCACCTAATTAAGCTTTCCAACCTCAGCCTCTCCACAGGCTACATGCCCATACAATGGTGCATGACAACGGTTATTCCACTCCATTAAGGTGGAATCACAACTGACCATGGTAGCTACCACCCCATAAGCTTGACTAGCCTGGTCTGCAATGGTATGGATCGTACCCTCATGGCACTCATTAATAAAGACAATGGTAACCTCCAAACACGTGACCCAACCCAGGTCAGCTTGGTTGAGTGCAGTTCATGCCTACTGAACCTGTTTGACATCTTACATACAGTCACCAAGACGTTAGATAGGGGAGGTAGTCCACACATACTACCTAGACCTCACCAAGGCTTTTGACACCATGCCCCACTCAGGTATTATTGATAAATACACTAGCCTGTACATACACCCAAACATCACAGATTGGGTTGCCAATGGGCTTACACACAGAACCCATATGGTACGACTAGCGGGCTCCAGGTCCAACTCTTGACCAGTCATGACTGGTGTCCCACAGGACTCAGTCCCGGGAGCCCTACTGTTTGGCATATATTTCTCAGAGGTACAGGCAAACACAGGTGGACTACGGCAGACCATGTTTGGCAATGACTGCAAACTGGGAGCCATGATTGATAGTCCAGCTGACCCAGACATCCCTCAAGGGGCCTCACAGAGACAGTCACAGAGTGTCAACATCACAGCCTCCAGCCAAGTGCCACTAACTACATGGTCATTCCATTGTGGAATATTAAGCACCCACATATTAATACATAAGTGGCAGCCACTTTAATACAATGAGGTAATGGGGTATCGGGGGACTAAGGTAGATAGTGATCTCCCCTTTGACAATCATATCTCCACAGTAGTTAGGACAGCCTTCTATGTAGGCCATCTGATTACTAAAAGATTCCCATCTAGACATACTGGGGTTATAGTGCCACTTTACTCATCACTCATCAGTCCCATCATAGGGTATAATAAACCATTTTGGATGTACCTCAAATGACACTTCCAACAGCTGGGAGGTCCACAAATGTACCTCACCAAGGGGAATACTGGCCTCCAACATATGGCCTATGCAGCCAGACTGAATAAACTCCTGCTTTACTCAGTGGCATCTTGTTTATCCAGAGATGATCTCCGCTGGCCAACACAGCCATGTTGAACTCAGGCTTAATGGATATGCTCCACTCATGGGAATCCATGTCATAGTGAGCCACACACTGTAGTGAGCTGAACCTTGCCCCAACAACAACTGGAAGATGCTGGAGAGACAGATTCCTGTCACAGACACTCCCCATACTTTGGAACAACATCCCTAACTACATTATACACAGCCCCTCACTAACACTCTGCAAGAGAAACCTTGAAGAGTGGATGGGAAACAGTAGATGCACCCCAGGGAAACCGCCATTGGCTCTGCTCCACAGAGGGACAGTTAATGAATCAATGGGGTGGCAAAAGCTGACACATTTTGGCTGGGCTTATGAATGGCCTTTGGCAGTTGGCCAAGTACCAACCTATGAATCTATACATACAGTATCAGCACATACTGATAACTTAATTTACTGTTCAGGTGTTGAATTACCTTGTGCCAATGGCAGTTGTGTGTGCAATAGTTGAGGGCTGCCTATGTTGGATGCACACAGTAGACTGCCTATACATGACAATTTACAGGTAGTCGTGTGTGCGCCATCCATCTATACTGTGTGTGCAGGTGGAGAAAGGTGTCAGTCCCTAGGTGCCTACACTGTCAGTGTGTGTGCTATACGTTCCCTCTTTGCCAAGGCATGGGCATACTGGGCACACCTTCATCTGCCTACTGGAGCTGGCTCAGGGTGTTCGTGGTCTGAGTACCTCTGTGCCTGTGGGGCCCTTGGCAATGGTGGTGGGCTGTGAGGGCCTTCACCATTCTGTCCCTGCTGCAGCTGTTTCCCCAGGACCATATTGTGTAGCATTGCACATACTATGAAGATGTGGTCACACATGCCTGGAGAGTACTACAAGGCTCCACCAGATATGTCCAAGCAATGGAACCATGATTTCAGCATCCTAAACACATGCTCTATGATGATTCTGGTTTGTGCATGTGCCTCATTATGGCATTCCTGCATGGGTGTGTGTGCATTTCTGATGGGAGTCATCATCCACGGTTCCAGTGCATAGCTAGTATCCCCCACCAGATGGCCACTTGGGATGTCCCCCCTGGCAAATAACTGATACAGCTATGAGGCATGCCAGATGTGGGAGTCGTGATAGCTTCCAGGGCTGCCAGCACACACATCCATGATAATGCCCTGGGCATTGCACACGACCGGGCAGTTGATGGAGGGGTATCCCTTGCAGTTTGTGTAGCACCTACCCTGCTCACTGGGTGGAGACTTGATGTGTATGTGCGTGCAGTCTATTGCACCCAGTACCTCTGGGTATTCTGCCATATGGTGGAAGAGACGCATATTGCTGGCCAACTCCTCCTGCGTTCGGGGGAAGTATATGTGCTCATTGGCATGTGGTAACATGGCATCCAGGAACTGGTGTAATACCCTGGATGCTGATGCCTGTGAGATCCCCATGACATCCCCAGTTGGTCTTTGAAAGGTACCTGTAGTTAGTATTCTTAGGCTTACACATACCTTCGTATCCACTGGGATGGGTTCCCCTCTGTTTGTTCTGGCTCTAAGCGTGTCCGGCACAGCTCCACAAGTTGCTGTAGGATGTCCCTGCCCACCCTGTAATGCTCTACTATCTCCAAATCATACAGTCCCTGGTAGGTTACCCTGGTTCTGAACACTCTCCCCCTCCTCTGGTGCCTGAGGTGGTCATGTGCATCATCCTCCACACCACCTTCAGTCCTCAACACATTCTGGTGGATCAAAGCTATGGCAGCCCCGAACATGTACATACTAAAAGTTCCCCGTCTGTATACACCACTGGTGCAGAGTGTATGGGAATAGACAAATGTGTGTGAGGTGCTTTCACACTTTATACTATTGTGCTATGGATGCTGCTGATGTCAGCGGGTGAATATGAGCTATTCCAGCTGCAGCATGTCTTAATTATGGGTTTTGCAATGCGTACTGCAAGTGTAGGACCTTTACTGTGGAGATCTGCTTGTCTGCCTTGATTAATCTGTTGCCCTTTAATTCACTTTTAAACCTGGATCCCCTCCCATTATCGGGCATGCATCCACCTGCCGTCTTTCTTGTTTTGTACTTTCCCTACCCAGTCATGGCAAAATGTGTCTTGTAGCTGATGTACTGCAAATCGGCTTTGTTCTGCTTTGACACTTTACTGTTTTCTTTGCAGTACAGCCTCTCCCCTTTCCTGTTCTGAAGGTAGCTGCTTGCAGCCTTGTTAACTGTTGTCAATGGCCCACTGTAGGCTCCTAGGTGTTAATTAGTCATTTGCACTCCAATTTCACTGCTGCAGCATTTCCTTATTTCTTTCTTTTACCGGGTTTATGCGTGTTTTTATCTCCGTTTACATGCATACTCGGTTACCTTATGTACTCTCAGCTAAGCATAGCTATGGCCAGTTCAACACACCCCTATCCTGCCACTTTGCCTAGCTAGGGGCAAACTGGTTTAGCAATGCTCCAATGCGCTTACAGCAATGGCGACACACCCCTCTCGATGTCATCTTTATCTCATGGGCACACCTCGGTGTTATAACGCTACGCTGTGAGGTGCATCTTTACACCAGCGGGGAATCTGTGATTCACTATTACTCCTCTCATTTGCATGGCATAGCCTACTAATTCTTAGCTACTGCACATAACACTGTCACAGCCCCTTAGCAACCCTTACCCCATAGAATGGTGTAGCATGCCTGCCATTGACTATTATGGGGAAATCATGATATGTGTTTCATTGCATTTTTATTCTATATTTTTATATTTTCCTTGAGATCCCCTTTGCGCACCGCTGCCCTGCGCTTTCACGTTGCGATAGTGCGACTATATATATTAAATGTTAATTTTACATTTTGTACATTTTTTATGCCAGTGGCTATATATTTAGTCATTGGCATATATTAACAATACAATAAATGTGTTTGGTTGGCTGTCATGGCTCCGAATTTATGTTTGCAAAAATGTAAACCGTTTTCTACGGTTTACATTTCTACATGCTTACACTACGCCTGCACCACTTCCTGGATCACTACATACCTTCATTTGCATGCTACACTGCTGCACATGGGGTAATTAGCATACAGGGCCCGGGAGTTGTGCGGGCATAGCATACGCAGGTAGTGCACATGGGAGCAGATCATACTTGGATCACTCTGCGGCCATATTTGGTGTTAGAATGCCGACACTATGCCTGCATCTGGCACAAGCTTCATGAATCCCGGGGACAGTTTTATATGGTTAATACAATGGTAACCTTTACTTCTAGAATTGGATGACTTATCCAGATTAACAACTTTTTTTCTTTAGAAGACCATTTTGTAAAAATGTCTCAACAATTATAAGCTGTATCTTGCAACTGCTGAATTAACTATTTGCATTTATTTATGACTTTATGTAATGATTTTAATTGAAATTTTACATTAATTATTGACGGTGTCTGTGGATTTTATTGCAAAGGCATTACAGCCTTTTTTCCTGGAATAAACACGTGTCACAAATGCTAAGTTTTGATTTGTTACTATACATACAAATGAATTGAGGAGCAATTTCTGTGAACTGTTTTAAAACTTGACAGCAAAACTGTTTGTTTACACAGACTTACAAAGTGTTGTTGAAAACAATTTATACACTGAAGAATGCTGTTTACATATTAAACCATTTACTGTACAGCATACACCAAGCATGTTTATTATTTACCATCAGTTTTGCTTGTACAGAATACTTCTGTATTTGTACATACATGGACTGTAATGTAACCTTAGTACAGTTTACAAACTTAATGGCATTAATATTAAACAGAAGCTTGTTAATTAAACATTTACTGAAACATTAAAATATAGTACTGTCTGCGGCTAGCTGAGAGTCGAACCTTAAAACATTTGGGAATTATCTGTCCATACATTAGATACTGCTGTGTACATTAACCATTTTCTAAATAAATGTAGAGTAGTATGCCGTAAATTATTTTATGTCAGCGTAGCTAATTGCTGTTGCTTTAATTCTTTACTAACCAGATTCTCCTTGTCTTATAAATCTGCATGAGCTGTCTGATAATTCTTAATAACCTGTTTTGCTGACTCTAAAGTTCTTATGCACTTCTGAAAAAGTGTCTGTATGTCATTTTTGAACTCTTTGTCTCTTAAAAGTTTATTAAATTTTTCTGTCAGGTCACCATGAACCTCATTATTGTCCTCATCTGTTTTGTGCTGTGCATCGGCTTTACTGCACTTTTGTCTAAAGGAATTAACAAGATATACAGGAGATTTTGTCAGTAAATGATATGACTGTTGTTGTAACTTTGAAATTAACATTTTACATGTGGTGACAGGCATACCTCTCAACCTGGAAACATCAAAAATCTGGACAAAGGCCCATGAAAATGAGGTACAAATCTGTATGCTGATTAACACAAAATTTGCAGACATAACTATGTAACTCCTCCCACACCAATGGAATTGTGGGATACAAACTTTCAAATGCAAACTGAAGAACAGGCAACCAAAATATGGCCCACCCCGGCACAATCTCTGCAGAAGTAAAAGTCATCTAAATAACACATTATGTAATATTTGTAACTAATGAAGAGGTTGCTGCTAGCAAACAACTTTATATTTCATTGTTTCATCTACAAATAAAGTGCCTGTTGTTGCCCTTGAGGAATAAATTGCCTATGTTACATTAAATAAAAATGATAAGCTACTAATATTGCAATAGGGAATGGATGAAAAAACTGATAACAGGTTCATAGTTACTAGGCAACTCCTCCAAAAAGAGCATTCTCAGGACTGCAGCATCCACCCTTTTAAAAGTAAAACACAGTACACTATCAGCTATCCATCTGCATATTGTGGGAGTAGAACCCACAGCCTTCTGCATTAAAAGCAAGAATTCTACCTGTTCTGCTACTAACAACACAAGCAAACTTACCATAACTTAAGCAGCACTAAACTTCTCTCCCCCTGAAGGAGATATGCAGCACAAGAAATCTGGAAAAAAGCCAACATTTATTGGCGGGCTGGGGGGGGGGGCAGGGACAAAGGCCCAAAACCAGACAAATTTTAAACACTGCTTGTATAATAATAGAAAAGTATTTTGAATAAATGTTTGGTGTTACCATGCATTTCCTGAAAGATAGGACTGAAACTCATTATTTAGTGAATTCAGTTCTCATTGATTTGCCAGAAAACCACACATTTTAAGAGGAACAGAAAAAAATTATGAGCCAAACATTCTGCAAAACTTGGACAGTTACGAAATATTGTTAACTACTGAAACCACAAGTGGTGGTATGGGTAGAGAATCTAGGCTCTTGCTACCTGTACCTAAGGTACAGGGTTTGAGTCTCTAACCACCAGTTATACCTAACTGGGGCATTTTACTCAGACACTCACATAGCTGCCATTAAATAAAGCTGCCTGCCAAAGTAAACCAACCTAGCTGCCATTAAACAAAGCTGCCTGCCAAAATAAACCAGCCTAGCTGCCATTAAACAAACATACTTGCCAAAGTAAACCAACCTAGCTGCCATTAAACAAAGCTGTCTGCCAAAATAAACCAACCTAGCTGCCATTAAACAAACACACATCTAGCTGCCATTAAACAAAGCTACCTAACAAAGAAAACCTAGCTGCCATTAACACATACAGCAAATGAAAAGCTTCTGCAAGCTGCCATTAACACAGACAACGATGCCTGCATGGAAAGCTTCTGCAAGCTGCTGTAGTAAATCCTAACAGTGAAAATAAATGTGAAGCTGGAGCTGCGGTTGATTCTCCTTTTACCCTGCATGGTTCTCTCACTTTAGAAAGCTGAGCTGGGGAAAGATGTGCTGTGCAAGGTGCCATTAATGCGATGCGCATGCTAAGTTCTGACTTTGACAAGGCACGGCAGAGCTTCCACATACACAAGCTGAAAGTAAAAGCCAAAGTAATTACATAGTGAAGCTGCGATGCCTGCACAGAAAGGCTGTTAAGTAACTAACACAGTGAAAGTAAGCTAGCTGTCGAGGGAATGAGTAAAGCGGTACCTGCATGGTGCACGGAAAGCTTCTGCAAGTGGCCGTTATTCCTGTTAAGTAAAGGCAGATTAAGACAATGAAAGTAAGCTGCCATTAACAGTGAAGATGCCATAAACACAGTCTTTCCCTCTGAAACTGCTATTAAGTAAACATCTAGTCTAAAACAAGAAATGAGAAAACAGCCAGACAAGAGTTGGAAAAGCATACAATCATAAAACAGTCACAGTCCAAGGAAAAATTCCTTCTGACACACAAACACACACCCCTCTTCTTCACTCAGAATATTTCACTCAGAATAAAATAAGAAAATGCCCAGCAAGTGCATCTGCAATCTGCATCCTCTCTGTTCACCCTGCTCTTGCTGAGATCCATAATGGAACTGCACTCACACACACACCTCTTATTCACTCAGAATAAAATAAGAAATATGTTTCCTACTGCTGTTCACCCTGCTCTCGCCGAGATCCATAACATGCTTGCAATCCATAAAAACAGAACAGCGCTCACTGCTTGCTCACAATCCCTTTGAATAAAACCAACAGAACGGTGTTCGCAAGTGCAATTGCCAGCCAAAGAGAGATCCATTTGAATGTTTCCCGCTTACATTATGGACAGTGCATACTAGCCAGAAATGTGTGCACTGAGCCCTTGAGATGAATTCCGACAGGCTAGTAGCCCTGGCGGAGCTGACGTCATCACGCATGCGATAACATCAGCTCAAAAACAGGGAAAAAATTTAAAAATAAAAAAAGATGGGGAAAAGTTGGAAATGAAGGGGTGCCACTCGGGAATTGTGGCACCCCATTATTTGGACCCCCAAACTCGGTAAAAAATGAGTAAATCGGTATGGTTGGGAGGTATGGTGACAGGACATAACTGTTTAACATTTGGAAATAATGCTAGTGTGTGACCCTTATCTGGTTGCTTACAATTAACAGTCTGAACTGTACTTTTATGTCATTGTGCACAGAAAGCAATTTTACATGACATACAGAATAAATATTTACTATCATACCACAGATTTTTCTGTTTAAGATACCAGTCAAATGTAATCCATTTGTATAATTCCTGACTGTCAACTTGCCCTAATAAGGTTTTACATTTGCTAATATGCTGTTTATACAAACTCTGTAATCTGTCTAGAATTGGCAAATTAAGAGTAAAACTGTGTTTACTACCCTTTTTAACTAGCCAGCTTAACGGCATCCATACTGTCATGTAACACAAAAAAGATGTTCTTGCCTGTCTGATCACTGTAGATGGTTACTTGAAAAACTGGTGAAATGAAGCTGGCAGTTACAGAATTGAAAACTGAGAATTCACTGACCTCAAGAATTTAAGGCACTGCTTACTTCCTGCATGGCAATCTCACTCTGGATCCAGATGTTTGGGGAACTGTACTGCTCCATACTGTGGAAACTGAACTGCTCCTATTCAAATCTCAATCGCATACATAACTTGTCTATGCAACAGACGATACGTACAACACTGTACAGTTTACAGCTTTTTATGTCTCTTATTAAACTTTTTAAACAGTACTGATGATCTCCAGTATGCAGATCTAATAAGAAATTAGATCTAACATTATTCAGTCACTGTTCTTTTTATACTTTTTTATGAAAGCAGTTTTTTGATGTTGATGTAATGCAGTCTGTTGTTAAGCCACTTTGTGCTCTGTTTCATCATGAATTATGTGACAATATAGGGAGTCATTCCTGTTCCCAACCCAGTAGGGAGTTGTTTATTTCTGGCACCTGGGTCTCAGGAATTAAGGAGTTATCATTATCATCATTTCCTTAAAGTTGTACCAGACACAAAGATGTTTTGTACTACTTACAGTTGGATGCCTTTAGCTAAGAGCAGTCTAATTGACTACATTTTCCTACATATATTCTAGCAAACAGAAGTGTACATGCACTGTTATATTTATCTAATAACAGACGTGTATATGCACTGTTTTATATATATATATATATATATATATATATATATATATATATATATATATAGACATGCAAAACATAGCCCCCAGCTCTGAGTCCTCTACATTTTGCCAATTAGAACTGCAAAGAAAATGCCTCCTTTCACTCATTGATGCATGCTCACTCCACATTACTGAAATATGAACTGCTTCAAGTGTTATAATCCATTTCAGTAGAGATTCCTTTTTCAATAAAAATCAGTTCAGCTTTCGAGAGATACATCTATCTCCCTTATTCCAACATGTAATCACTTTTCATGAATGTTATCACAGACAAAGTACAAATATATTTCCAGACATGCATCTTCTGAATCTCTGTAACAAATTACTTTCTGGACAAGATTTAAGCATTTTTCCCCAATATACCTAATAAGCAGATAATTAATTATTTTTTGCTCAGTGGAGAAGAGGTAGTTGTGAACCAAGATGGCAGCTTAATTGTATATCCCCTGACCTATTTATTTATTGACATTTGGTTACTGCGACAGTCTGGCTAGGCAGGTGCCCATTTCCAGCACTGGCTCAGGGAGAAAAGCTCCAAAGTATAATACAAATATTTTGAGAACAATATGTTTACAGTCTTCAAAAGTAATACCAAAATATCTACAGTTAAAATAATTATACCAAATTAGACATAATGTAAGGCTCCACCAAACCGCTACCCCTGACTTTTTTACCATGACATGAAAAGTACAGTTTTGTACCTACCATAAATGTAGATGTTCGAGGATCCACATTGCTGCAGTCCTAACTATTGGGTAGTCCGCTGTCCAGTCGGCCCGAATACCAAAGTATATGGCTGACGTCGGTCAGGGCGCATTAGACTGACGTCAGTACGTCAGGGTACTAATGCGCATGACCGACGTCATATCCTCAGTCTTTTCTTGCCCCAGATGTCAGAAGACCCTGAAAAGATAAGGCCAAAAACCAAAAACTCCCAACATATCTGCACCAAAATATATATATATATACAAAATATACAAAATTAGCAGAATATAACCTCACCTACACAACCACCCCTAAACAGAGAGGGGAAGGAGGGAGGGTAAATTGGACTGCAGCAATGTGGATCCTCGAACATCTACATTTATGGTAGGTACAAAACTGTACTATGTTCTTCATTCCACATTGCTGCAGTCCTAACTATTGGGTAGAATCCCAAAGCAGAGGTAAGGGAGGCTGGCAAATCATAAGGAAGCAGGAGCTGATAATAGGCCTTGCAAAATAGCTGTGGCAAAACCAGCCCTAGACTTAGAGTAGAGAGGAAGGTGGTAATGCTTAGAGAAAGCATGCACTGAACTCCAAGTAGCTGCCTCCAAAATATCCCCAGCCGCCACCCCCCTTAAAAAAGCTGTCGAAGTGGCAGTAGCCCTAGTGGAATGAGGTCCAATCCCAGCTGGAATCTCCTTGCCATGATGGAAATAACAAAATGCAATGCAACACCCAATCCACCTAGAAATAGTTTGTTTTGACACAGGCTTGCCCTGAGAACTCAAAGCAAAAGAAACAAACAACTGCTGAGTCTGTCTAAAATCCTTAGTCCTGCTCAAATAATAACGCAATTGCCTGTGTACATCTAAAGTGTGCAAAATCTTTTCCCCTTTATTTTGGGGATCTGCATAAAACGTAGGCAAATGAATAGTTTGGTTTAAAGCCACACTAGAAACCACTTTAGGCATAAAGGAAGGATTAGTACGTAATGATACCCTATCCTTATGAAAAATCAAAAAAGGCTCAACCGCCATAAGGGCCTGTAACTCAGAAACCCTTCTTGCAGAAGTAATGGCCAACAAAAAGCAGTCTTCCATGACAAGTATTTCAGTTCAGCAGTAGCCGCAGGCTCAAAAGGTTGTAGAGTAAGTTTCTCCAACACAAAATTGAGATCCCAAGCAGGAGTAGGAGCTCTACGTGGGGGTCTTATATTCTTTGCCCCTCTAAGAAATTGCTTGAACAAAGGATGTGAAAACAATGGTGGGTCACAATCGTAGTGAGCTGAAATTGCTGCAGCATGAATCTTAATGGAAGAGAAAGACAAACCTTTGTCCAATAACTCAGTAAGATATTGAAGAGCCACACTCAAATTAGGCTCTGAAATCTCCAAATTCTTTGCTGCAGTCCAAAATAAAAATCTCTTCCATTTGTCTGCGTACACTTTCCTTGTACTAGGTCTTCTGGCTTCCATAATCACATTTAAAACTTGTTGAGGAAGTTGAGACCTGCTGTCTTTCAAAACAGAATATGCCAGGCTGTTAGATGAAGAGAGTGAAGCTTGACATTGAGCAGACGACCGTCCTTCTGAGACAACAGATGTGGAATCAAGGGTAAAGGCCATGGAGGCTTCTTTACTAGACTCCTCAGTAATGGGTACCAGTGCTGCCGAGGCCAATCTGGAGCTATTAAAATCATCCTTGGCTTGTCTTGTCTGACCTTTAGAAGCACCTTTGGAAGAAGAGGCAGAGGTGGAAACGCATACACATGAAGATTTTTCCAACTGAAAGAAAGAGCATCCACTTTCCAAGCTGTGTGATGAAACCTCTTTGTGCAAAACTGTGGCAGCTGGTGGTTTAGTGGAGAAGTGAACAGATCTATGTCTGGAGTTCCCCAGGACACTGTCAACTTTTGAAATACATGAAGATCCAGTTTCCACTCGTGGGGATCCATGATTTGTCTGCTTAACACATCTGCTAAGGAGTTCTGTGCTCCCGGCAGAAACCTTGCCTGAAGAGTTAGTTGCAAGCTGAGCGCAGTCTCCCATAAAATCATTGCTTGCCTGCACAATGGGTAAGAATGTGTTCCCCCTTGTTTGTTGATGTACCACATGACAGTTGTGTTGTCTGTTAGAATCAACACCTGCCCTGGAAGAAGTAACTCCTTGAAAGCCATTAATGCAAACTGGACTGCTAACATCTCCTTCATGTTGATATGTAGATGCTGTAGTCTGGCAGGCCACTTGTCTTGTATCCACTTTCCATTTAGATGAGCTCCCAAGCAATGTCTGAGGCATCTGTCGTTAGAATTTGACTCGCCTCTGGCCGGGTCACAGAGAGTCCCTTGTTTAGGTGACATTCCTGAGCCCACCACAAAAATTCCTTTTGAATGCAAGGTATTATTTGAATGACAGTGTCCAAATCCTGGCAGTGCTGTGTCCATACATTTTGAGATACCATTGTAGCTTCCTCATATGCAGTTTGGCATTGGGAAGCACCAGAATACAAGATGCCATGAACCCTAAGGCTTGAAGGACTGTCCTTGCAGTCAGCCCGGACTGAAGAGATAGTTGATGGAAGTAACTGGAAAGATTCTTTTGTTTGTCCGGGGTTAAAAAGGCCATCTGGGCTGCTGTATTCAGTCTCACACCCAGAAAGCACATGTCTTGAGAGGGTACTAGACTGGACTTTATTTCGTTCACAGAATACCCTAGGCATCTTAGCACTGCTATGACATATTCCAAATGCTGTAGAAGGTCTTCCTTTTCTTGAGCCAGAATCAGGCAATCGTCCAAGTAAGGATAGATTTGAATTGCTTTTAGCCTGAAGTAAGCTATCACTGGAGCCAGAACCTTTGTGAATACTCTGGGCGCAGTAGATAAGCCAAAGGGCAATGCAGAGAACTGATAATGAGAATTTCCAGCTCGAAAACGCAGATACTTTCTGCAACTTAGTCTTATAGGCACATGAAGGTAAGCTTCCTTGAGATCTAAAGTTACCATCCAGTGATCCTTGCCCAGCAGAGGTAAAAGCTGTTGTAACGTCAACATTTTGAACTTGGGAATGTCCAGATAAGTGTTGAGGATAGATAAATCCAAAATTGGTCTCCACGTGTTCCCCTTCTTTGGTACTAGGAACAGGCGAGAATAAAATCCTAGGCCCCTTTCTGGCACAGGAACCGGCTGAATGGCCCCTATTTGGAGTAACTGAGAAATTTGCTTGTGAGCCTCTTGTCTTTGTAGAGGAGGAATGTCTGGCATGCCTTTGAAAGGAGGCAAGGTATGGAAATAAAACCTGTAACCGTGGTGAATGATATCCAGAACCCATTTGTCTTGGGTAATTAAGTCCCAATTTTCTTTGAAAAGAGACAGGTATCCTCCTAGAGGTGCCGCCAGGCGAGAAGGTACTGGCAGCTGAAAAGGCAGGTCATTGGGTCTGCTTACGAAAGGACTGACCCCTGCCCTCACCAGAAGTCTGAGCAGGTGAACTCCCTGCCCTAGGCCTATAAGCACCTTGAGCTCTGCCCCTACCACGTCTAGACCTACCCCTAGACTGGGAATCATAAGCAGGATAAGTCCATCCCTTAGCAGGCCAATTTCTACTAAACCTCGGAGGCTGCACCTGCAAAAAATCCTTAACAGTTTGCATAGACTTAGCCTTGTCCTCCATCTTCTTTAAAACTGCTTCCACAGGCGAACCAAACAACACATCAGACTGTAAAGGAGCATCCAAAATCCTTGTCTTAACATGCTCAGCTAAATTCTGATCTCTCAACCAGGCGTGCCTACGAAGAACAGAACCAGTGGCAGCCACCCTGGAGGAGGCCTGCACAGCATCAAAACCACACTGCAAGGAATGTTTACCCACTTGTTCAGACACATGAACTAAATCCTGCAACTCTTTACACTCAATACCTTCCGCCAGAGCATCCACCTTAGATTTCAACTGTGAAAGAAGATAATTCTGATATTTTAACATGTGAAACTGACAATTCAACGCCCTCATGGCTAAAGTGGAAGAAGTATACACTTTCTTTCCCCATCTATCCAAAGCCCTTGCCTCTTTATCAGGAGGGACAGGATTTTTAACAACTGAGGCCTTCACACCTTTAGGCCCCTGAGAGACAGTTTCGGGTCTGCCCTAGGACTCTTAAAAGATACTTATGAGCTTCAGGCACCCTATAATACCTATCCGGTTTAACTGGGGCAGGAGGCAAAGAATCCGGATTCAGGGAAGCCTCTGCAAAACATCTTCCACCACATTCAAAACAGGAGGTATAGCTAAAGGCCTGTGCTGGGGTAAAACAAGAATTCCCTAAGCCTTTTCCTGGAATCAGAGAAATCTTGACCTTCCCATTTAAAATGCTCCCTCATGGAATGCAGAGTCTCTGAAAATGAAAAATCCTCAGGAGGGGAAGCTGAAGGAGTAGAATCATCCACATCAGAATCAGAATAAGGAGGGTACTCCTGCAAGTCTTCAGCCGAAGACTCAGAAGCCTCCGAGCATTGCTCAAAACTCTCAAACTCAGATTCCACCCTAGGCCTCTTATCAGGAGGGGGCATAGAACCCCTTATCATAGTAATCAAATCCTCTGCCATTTTAAGCATATGTTTCTTAGGCAAAGACCCTGAAGTACTAGGAGAAACCCCCACTGAAGCAAAACTCGGCCTGCCCCTCACAGAAGCCTTGGAAACAGAAGGGGAGGCTCTGACCACCTTAGGAAGAGAGGGAAGAACAGCCACCTGAGAAGCTCCCTCAGCCTGGCCTACTTCCTGAGAGGATACATCCTGTAACAGTAAAGTCTCTCCCTGAGACTCCAAAGGAACACCTGGCAAAACCTCCGGCTCCACTGAGCCCTCTAAAGAACCGACGACTGGGACTGTCGGTTCCTCCACTCTAGGCTTTGCTGTTTTGTCCTTGCGTTTTTTAGCCGAAGCCGGCGTCGGAGCATCCGACGGCATTTTATAATTACAACGCTTCCCAAACACTAACCTGGCACAGTCTAACCTTCTCTTAATAGTGCGTTTGTTAAATCTAGCACAAGAGCGGCATCCAACAACGTCGTGCTCAGGCCCTAAACAAGGTATACACAAAGTATGGTAATCCCTATGAGGTATCTGTTTCCCACAAGAAATACAGTTATTCACTTTTTCTGACATCCGGTTAAATACTGAGGCAAGAAAAAACCAAAATATTCCCCAACGGGGTACTTAGCCAACTTTGATTCGGTCTGAAACTCTGGCTTCAGAAACTTTCAGAACGCCAACCTGCACTCGCAAAATTGCTTCTGCATCGGACCATGCAGCAAAAAAGACTGAGGATATGACGTCGGTCATGCGCATTAGTACCCTGACGTACTGACGTCAGTCTAATGCGCCCTGACCGACGTCAGCCATATACTTTGGTATTCGGGCCGACTGGACAGCGGACTACCCAATAGTTAGGACTGCAGCAATGTGGAATGAAGAACATCTCCCCAGCTGCATTTTTTATCATCTTGCTGCCAGTGCAAGAAGTGGCCACATGGAGGGGCAGAAAACTGCCAGCATTGTCACAGTGGTGTCCCATCACTCAGAAAAATGGAGTGCAAAGATGTATCTGTTGATGGTGCTGGTTAATTAAGACCTAGTGGATACCTCTGAAATAAAAGCCATTACTAGCAAAAATGTGGAGCATGTGCAAAATCTAGCTGCTAAGACTGATTTTCTTAATGCAGCTTCATCACTGCACACCTTGCCCATCCAGGAGCTCCAAGATAAAATCTCAAAGCAGAACAGGCTTATAACAAAACTGCAGCATAAGACTGATGATTAGGAAAAATTTCCACTGGAGGAATAACCACCACTTTGTGGGCCTAAAGAAAGGTCTGGAGGGTAAGAGGTGAAAGCTTATTTGGAAAAGGAGCTCCCAAAAACATTAAACAACTCAAGGGACATTATAATTCAACAAATACATAGGGCCATGAGATCTGCTTCAGATATTAAAACACCATGTTGTCTTTAGAGTTTTAAACAATGTAGATAAGGGGTGTCTTTTAGCAACAGTTAAAGAAGGAAGGGTGTTTGCATCACTGGGGTAATGATCCAGACTATTAAAGGACTTCACCAGGAAGTCATCAAGCATTGAAGGTCTTTCAGTGAGATAAGTTTCCTGTATTATAAGAACATAATACATTCTTTTTTCAAGTACCTGGTGACTCATCGTTGAGTGGAAGGGAGATAATTCTTGAAATGCCAGGAGATATTGTCTACAGCAAAATGTAGTTAGCTCGGATGTTCCGAACTTGACGAGAAGCAGTAGTGAATCTGCCACTTCTGCATTGATTGAGCTGAATCTAGCACAGCACTTCATGGTAGTTACACACCCCAGAAAATTTCAAACAGTTTAGGAGCTATGGTAAAGTTCTGAATAGCCCCTGTGGTGATGATTTTCTTCCCCAAAATATAGAAGTACCACAAAGAAGCTTCACAGAAAGTTAACAAATCAGCAACTATCAGAGTTTCTATGGAAAACAGTTTTGATGCCCTGGTAGAAACAGAGGAGTGGGAAGGTGAGTTATCACCTAACACAAATGATGCAGTGATTCCAGTTTCAGAGTTTGAACAGATTCCACTGTTGTATATGAAGCCAAATTCCAATTTTTCCAAACTAATGTGGGAGAGGGATAGTGATGAAACATACTTTTTATGCAGATTGCTCCACAAGGAATGTAGTATATTACAGTTACTGTACGAAATGTACAGCATTGTATATAGGTAAAATGAATAGGACATTAAAGGGACAATCCCAGTGTTTCTTTGTTTACATTCTGCAATGTTTACCTTGAGCAGTGTGTAATTCTGAGCATGCTCAAGATTTTTCTGTGTAGGGTAGGGGGATGGTTACGTACAGGAAGTTTCAGCCTTTTAATTACCTTACCAATTATATCCTTTAATTTCTGAGTCCCTTATTTTCTTTGCCAATGGTTCTAAATATAATGCAAATAGCAAAGGGGAGAGAGGACTCCGCTGCTTGTTTCCTCTGCTCAAGCAGTGATTATCAGACAGGACCACAGCCCACTTTAGTTTTCATAGGATCATAGGAACATAGGAAGTAACTAGGCTATTGGCCCTGAGGCCATTACAAGCCTAGCCAAGAATTTAGCCCATGCTCCAACAAGTCAGCACCCTATGCCACTGTCCTGCAGGGGCATTGGTGGAATCCCAGGGGTGTATTTTCTGTTCCCCATCCAGTTATCCAGGTTACGCTTAAAAAGGTTTAATGAGGTACTCTGCTTTATGTGGAGAAAGAAGTCTATTCCACAAAAGGGGGAGTCTCTGGGACACAAATCTGTCCTACCAGCAAGTCCTATTGTTGTCAAAGACCAGGTTGAGGTCGCGTGTGCGGGTTACTCAAGTGAAGCTTGACTTGTGGATATGCAGGAGTCCCATCAAGGTGGGGTCTGAGATTGCTTTGTATGCCACACAGAGGTCTGCAGGAGACTGAGTAGAGGGGCAGGGCTTTTAGCCTACCTGTGTAGGGTAGATATTTGAGACCCTGGATTCTCCAGGTGTGGAATCTCTGTGGTCTCTCCAGCTGCTGCATGTGCTTGGCAAGGTACGGACATTGTATTCAATAATCGGTCTTATAAGGGAAGAATACACGGATGTTATGACCACCTTGTACCTGGATGAAATACCCCTACCAATGAGGTGGGCCATGTAGAAAGCCTTCCATACAATGGAGACATCGTGGTGGTTAAAAGTCAGTTTGCTATCAGCCAGGGTGCCCAAGTCCTTCTTGACTTGATTGCATGTTTAGTGCCTTATTATCAATATGATAATTAGTGGGGATGCCATTCTCCCCAAAAGGGATGATAATGCATTTATTGGCATTCAATTTGAGGCCATACATCTGAAACCAGTCATTAGTTTAGGTAAAGCCCTCTTGGAGGATGTTCACATAACTAGGTGAATGTAAGACAGTCCTCAGCTTGAGATCATCTGAAAACCTCATCAGCCACAGACCACTGGTTTTGGCTTGCACTTCAGAAAAGTATATCCCAAACTGTATAGGCCCCAAGACCAATCCTTCGGGTACACCACTCATTATGGGTCTACTACTAGAGGTGGCTTCCCCTATTTTGACTGTGTGGGTTCGATCAGTGAGCATGTTAGCTACCCATCTGGTAACATACAGGTTGATGCCTAGCTGGGAGAATTTATCTATTATACCCGAGTGGTGAACAGTGTGGAAGACTTTGGCTAAGTAAAGGAAGGCGGTGGTGTGCACTGTCTTCCCCTTGTCCATGGCTTTGGTAACTGTTTCAAACAAGTCGACCAAGTTTAGCAGGCATGATCTCCCTTTGACAAAACCAAACTGCATGTGGTCAAGCGTTTGGAGGCTGCCAGTGTCCTTGTTTATAAGGTCCATGAATATGCATTCACCTTTGTGTGGCTGTTCTCCATTTGGTTTTGGTTGAATAGGGTGCCTAATGGAGCTGAGAGCTCATGCCTGAGTTCATGTAGGATGCAGCCAGGGATGCTGTTCTTTTTGCCTTTAAGAGGGAATTAAAGACCTGGTCCCTAGTGATGAGGGGAGGGGGGCAGGTGCTGGGAATGTCCTAGTTTACTGATGGGGGGTGAACACACACACACACACAAACACACACACACACACACACACACACACACACACACACACATGCACACACACACACACACTAAATGGCGAGGTCAAAGTGATGGAGCTTAAAATTCAGTTCATTGTTTGCAAACCTCATGGGGCTACAATACTGTTGTTTAGCTTAGCAAAGATGGGGTCTTAAGGTAGTAGATAACATATTTGCTGGAAGCTAACAAAGCAAGTATCTGTCAGTGGGTGCCAATGAAAGGCAGTGATCCCTGTAATGTAGTACGAGCAAAAACAGCATCTCCGTAATCTGTTCTGTTATCTCACTCACAGTACCTCCCTACATTCCAAATTTCTTCACCATATACCCATAATACTGTACATCATCATTACACCCTTCACCCATTTTTTCTACATGGGGTCAGTGTGTCATGTGAATTATTGCAACCTCTTTTGATTCAATACCAGTGCCCTGCCTTCTTTGAGAATCATCCCCGAGTGTTGCAGGTCTTCACTTACATAATCCAGCCCTCTCTTTGATGAATGTCCTTATTTCCTCTTCACTGTTTCTCCCAAAATCTCTTCACCAAATTGATTTCTGTTTCCTGCACATGTGTCTGAAATACTGGAATCTGTTTGTTTTGACCGTCTTTGCAACTGAAGTTACTGTGGCCTCTGCAATGATGTCATCATTTTCTTCATGTGTGTCTCAGTGTGCATCCAACCATCACCTAAGTCACTTCATCTCCATTACTTCCACCTTCCACAACTGCTCCGCCTTCACTGCCCAGGTTTATGTATCATAAAGAAGTGCTGGTCATAATTTGGGTTTGGACACCTTACTTTTCAGCTTCTTTGACATTATTCTGTCACACACTACCCCCTCACACTCTGTGCCAGTTGGCTGCAGCCCCCTCTGATTCTAGCTTTGACCTGCCCATTCAGACTTGCCTTCTCCTCAACCACCCCTCCTAGATACTAGAAACTGTTATCCTGTTCTGCTATCTTCCCATCAGTCTCAATTTTCTGTTTCTCCTGGTTTTTCATTTTGCTGCTATGGCAACTGTCTGTTCTGTACTCAATTTCATTCAATGTGACTTCAATTTTGTATTCCTACCGCAGTCATTTGCTGAACTTCTTGTTCACAGTCAGCTTGTAATGTCGCATCATTTGCGAACATCAGCTTTGTTGACCTGTCCCCTCTAACCAGTTTGCTAATGTAGTCCGTCACCAGTATAAACAACAGTCAGCTCAAAGCTGAGCCTCGATGCACACCCAACCCCACTGGGAACTCCTCTACAAGTCCAAATACTGTCAGTAGTTGTGCCTTTGGATTCTTGTACATAGTCTACACTAATTCTGTCAGTATCAGTGTTTCAGGGACTTCAGTACATTGCAGGACCTCCCAAATCAGCTTTGTCATGAACTTTTTCCAAGTCTGGGAATGCTCATTTGGACCCATTCCCCATCTTTAACTTCTTCTCCACTATCTGCCTCACTGCCAATATTGGACTGACTCTGCTACTTCCTGATTTGAATCCAAACTGCTCATCTATTGTCTTCCTTTCTGTTTATTTGTCTATCAGTCACCCTTTTCTGCACTTCTTAAGGCATGGCAGGAGTTTCCTACTTCTATACTGCCTGCAGTTGTGAATGTGTAAAGTAAGGAAAAAAACAAAAGCCAACAAGTGCAGGGAACTTGATGTGAGATGATATAACAAAGGACAGGGTAGCAAAATTACAATTGCTTGCAACACCATACATGCTTAGACTGCAGTTATAGCCATATAAATCTATGATTAACAGCAAACTTTCTTTCTCTCCCCTTAACCCTCAAGAGGTCCCGTAGAGTGCTGTGGCCATCTAGGTTTACCAACACACCACATTTTCAGGGCCCACAGACCTACCCAACATGGAACTACCTGCAGTCAAGTCCCTTTGTGGATGCCTCCCACCCTTTTGAGAATAGCTAAAGTTTACCAACACACCACAATTTCAAGGCCCACAGACCTAGCCTGTCTGGAACTACCTGCAGTCAAGTCTGTTTGTGGGTAACTCCCACCCTTTTGAGAATAGCTACAGTTTACCAACACACCACATTTTCAAGGCCCACAGGCCTACCCTGCCTGGAACTACCTGCAGTCAAGTCCCTTCGTGGGTGTCTCCCACCCTTTTGAGAATAGCTAAAGTTTATCAACACACTACATTTTCAAGGCCCACAGACCTACCCTGCCTATAACTACCTGCTGTCAAGTCCTTCTTGGGTGACTCCCACCCTTTTGAGAATAGATAAAGTTTACCAACACATCACATTTTCAAGGCCCACAGACTTACCCTACCTGGAACTACCTGCAATCAAATCCCTTCGTGGATGCCTCCCATCCTTTTGAGAATAGCTAAGCTAAAGTATGTGTTGCTAATCTCAGTAGTTAATATCTGCACTGTTGCTCTGCTGGTGGCTATCTCTTGCATATCTCCGGGCCGCTCCCTGCTCTCCTTCCACCCTAACGATTCACTTACAATTAATCTCTGCAAGCTGCTCCATCCCCCTCTGCCTCTCCTGCTCCCACTTCTTCAAACTTACCTGCTTTACAGATTGTTTCCATAGATCTTTCCATGGGTGTATGTACCACTTGAGTTACAGTGCGGCTTGTGCCTTTGCCATCTAACCCTGTAACTTGCCTAGTGTTTTCTCTTTGGTTGTCTGATTATTCTAATCTGCTTTTCTTTAACCTTCTGCTCCTGCCTTCCCCCCACCCCCTTGTGTTTTTCTGATCTGCCGATACTGTTCTCTAATCTGATTCTACCTCTTTTCTACCTGTCTTTGTCTCCTTGCATTCCCTCCCTCCCTTGGGTCCCCCATGCCATCTTTACTTTCTTTCTCTCCCCTTAATCCTCAAGTGGTCCCGTGGGGTGCTGTGGCCATCTAGGTGAGCATATTACATGTTTCAGTTGGCTTTTAAAATGCAAAACTGTTTTACTTGTATTCTGATTTTAACTGCATATTAAAACTTGAAAAGACACCACAGCTCTGTCTCGTGAGTCGGACAGAAATTTTTCCCACCTGGTTACTGCTGTGTCCTTAAACACCACTGTCTTTCTAGTTGCCTGCCCCTTATGTTAATTTGACCATATATCTCATTTCCTGTCTGCTTTTACTGGTTGGTGTAAGCACAACATTATCATTTTGTGAAATCACTCCCCTTCAGCTATTTAAATTTATTGGCCATCCTACTGTATTCCATAGTAACAAAATAAAAAAAATGATCACCCCCTTTCAATCTATCTTGCTGTTTTAAAAATAGTGACTCTCCACTAAAGCTTAACTTTTTAGACAGGTTAAACTTGTTACCTACTTTGTCATCTAACTCCTGCAGTGTTTAGGAGAAACCATTTTTTTTATCTTACATTTAAGCATCTATTGCAAGACCACCAGTTATTGGAGATCCTACATTCTGTCTCTCAGTAGTCATCTTGGGATTAGTGCTTCTGTTTTCTCCTGGTGAGAGAAGGAGTGCAGTTACATTATTTCCTGGAGACTGATGATCACCAGAAAGCTTAATAACTCCTTTATAGGTGACAGCTTGGAATCTGTGCTTATAATCTGATCCTGGTGAGAGTAGGAGCAGAGTGCACTTATTCCTGACTGTTTCTGGTTGGAGAGTGAGTGTCTGTGTTTAACGTACCTGATCTGGTTGTTATTTAAGGCATCTATCAGAAAAAATGCTACAAGCCTACAGACCCTTGCATCATCTGGTACAGGACTGTGGCCTGCTTCTCTTCTTGAGACTGGTGCTAACATTTTGCTTCTGGTGAGAGAAGAGGCAAAGGAGTATTGTATCCCAACAGAGTGAAGCTGTGGTGAGACCAGCATTAGTAGCAGCCAGGCAGTAGCCATTCATGCAACTCCCCTCTTTTCATCATTCTTGACAAGCTAATGTTTTATTTTTCAGTAAGTATTGCTTGATTTCTTCCTAACTTCAGAATATCTGCCTCAATACTTCATCCTTAAATTTTCAGGGTCTACGTATTAGTTTCCTCTCGAGTGTTTGGCAGTGCTCTGTATAGACTCAGACACTTTGAGTGACATTTTTCCTGTAAAAGGCTTCAGTACTTAATATAGTGAGCTCATATCCAGGCATGTCTAAAGGTCATCTCCCTGTGCTTTCTCCTGTCAACCTGGTTTACTTGGGCATCCTGAGGCAGTGTAGCAACTGCCTCATGTACACAGACAACCCTCTCCTCTTACCTCCCAACACTATGATTTGTGAGAGATGCACATATATAGCCAAACTGGAAGCCAAGCACTCTCCAGCCAAGACTGGATTAGCCAGTCAAGAGGAGAAGGATAACACCTGCACCACGCCACATTCAACACATAGCCCTCCAGAACATACACCACCACAACCCTCACATAGTAACACAAAACACACACCTACTTTTGTGGAGGCTCTCAATAAAAATCTGCCCAAACAACAGACACCTCCAAGGCAGAAATTCCAACAGCCACCACATTCCAACACAAACCATGAGACACATAGCTAACATAAACAGTGTGCCACTCAACCAAAGCCTATAAGGCAAAACAACTTACCCAATACACTAGTCATAGGTGACTCAATAGTAGCAGCTGACTCCAGTTCTGACTACTGACCAGTTACAAGTGGTGTTCCATAGGGATTGGTCCTAGGTCCTCTCCTGTTTGGTATCTACTTCTCTGAAGTTCAAGCCAACACAAAGGGACTCTGGCTGACTAAGTTCGCAGATGATTGCAAACTGAGAGCCACTACTGATTTTCCAACTAATGTAGACATTCTACAAAAAGGTCTCACTGACACCAATGACTGGTGTCAGAACCATGGCCTTAAGCTCAGTGCCAAAAAGTGCATTGTCATTCCCTTTGGGAAAAATTCAGTGCCCATGAACTACCACATAGGCGGTAGTCAACTAAACACTGAAGGTGTGATAAGAGAACTGGGGGCACAGGTTGACAGCAACCTCTCCTTTGATAACCACATTGCCACTGTAGTCAGAAAGTCCTTCTATGTGGCACATCTCATTACAAAAGGTTTCTCATCCAGGAGGAAAGAGGTCATAATCCCTCTCTACTCGTCCTTCATTAGACCTATTATAGAATACAACGCCACATTTGGTATGTACCTCACTAGACACCTACAACAACTGGAAAGGCCACAAAAATACCTCCCTAAGAGGATATTGGGCCTTAGACAAATGTTCTATACAGACAGACTCAAAAAACTCCAGCTATACTATGTCTCTTATCGCCTACTTAGAGACGATCTCTGCTTAACCCTCAAAGCCATGTCTAACCCAGAGCTGCTAGATATGCTACACCTAAAGAAATCCCACTCCCACCCAATTCCTCTCTACTCATCCCTCATTGGACCTATTATAAAATACAACGCCCCATTTGGTATGTACTTCACTAGACACCTACAACAACTGGAAAGGCCGCAAAAATACCTCACTAAGAGGATCTTAGGCCTTAGACACATGCCCTTTATGGACAGAGTCAAAAATCTCCAGCTATACTCTGTCTCTTATCGCCTACTTAGAGGCGATCTCTTCTTGACCCTCAAAGCCATGTCTAACCCAGAGCTGCTAGATATGCTACACCTAAAGAAATCCCACTCCTACCGTGTCACACACTCCAGGGACCTTAACCTTATTACCACAATAAACAGAACATGCTGGAGAACAGGTTCCTAACCCAGAGACTTCCCATACTCTGGAGCAAACTTCCCATTCATGTCAAGCAGAGCACTTCACTAGCCCGCTTTAAGAGAAATCTTGATGAGTGGGTGGGCAATAGAAGTTCACCCCATGGATCACTTCAGTGGTCTTGCTTGACGGGGGCACTGGGAACTAACTTTGTGCAGCATGATGCCAGGGAATCTTCTTGGGCTAGGCTTATATGGGCACCAGGGCCATTAGCCTAGTACACACCTATGATGAAATAAAGTGTCTTCCAGGTTGCTGTAGCAGTGTGTAGGCTTGGGAAGTTGCTAAGTGCATAAAACGTACCGTTTATGCCTTGTTACACTGGTATAAACTAATGAATGCCCTAGCGACCTTACTAACTAGAATTTGTATGCTGTTGTATGTGTTTTTCTATTTATGTAATCACCCGGTCTTTGCTTAGTCCTGAACAGGAGCTCTGCCTACACACATCCATGTGTACTATTTGCTGATGCTCCTTATCTACTGCGAAATCTGCTCTTGTTTGTATATTGTTATCTTGATGTGGTCTGCGACTGTCTTAGTCTCAGTCTGCTGTGTATTAGGTGAATTCCTTTGGAAAAACACAGCACTGTATTTACACTTTCATTAGTGTTCTCCTGAGCGTATTCTGTATCAGGCTGCTATTTGACTGCCGAGGTTGTATTGCCCTTCCTTTTATCCTGTACTCTGGAATCTGTGCATCATATCTTTTTAGCTTAGATCCATCCCCTGAATATTGTTGTGTAAATGTATGTGTGTTTTATCGGCAAGTTTTTTTTCAACTGTGAATGCTTATGCATGGATGACTAGATTCTGCTGTATGTCCTAAATGTTTATTGAAATTTACCCTTTTTTGTAGTATACTGTTTTATTTATTTTTAAGTGCCTATAGTCTGTCCTGCATGCATTATTTGACTTGCTTTTTCACTTTAGCCTCCATTAAGGTAAACTGTTCTGCTGCTTTTAACTACACTTTTCATACTGTATCCACCTTTCACTGCTGTACCTATGCCTCCCTGCACACTTCCACTTCTCATTTTCTAAGCCCAGACTCCAACCTGCATCCACTTCCCTGCACCCGTACTATACAGAGGCCCTCCCATACTTTACTCTTATCTGAAACCACTGTCTCAAGTAGCTCTCACTAGCACTCACTTGACTCATACCCTACACTTCCTCACATACTTTACCACGACTACACACTACCACTCTTCCAGAACTTTTGTATTGCACTCAATTTGGTTCCTCTTCTCCCTAACATCACTCTTCTCTCTTCTCTTTTTTACAGGTTTACCAACACACCACATTTTCAAGGCCCACAGACCTACTTTGCCTGTGATTACTTGCAGTGAAGTCCCTTCATGCCTTTTGAGAATAGCTAAAGTATGTCTTGCTAAACACAGTAGTTAATACCTGCACTGTTGTTCTGCTGGTGGCTATCTCTTACATATTTCCGAGCTGCTCCCTGCTCTCCTTCCACCCTAACGATTCCCTTACAATTAATCTCTGTGAGCTGTTCCATCCCCCTCTGCCTCTCCTTCTCCCACTTCTCCAAACTTACCTGCTTTACAGATTGTTTCCATAGCTCTTTCCATGGGTGTATGTACCACTTGAGTTACAGTACGGCTTGTGCCTTTGCCATCTAGCCCTGTAACTTGCCTAGTGTTTGCTCTTTGGCTGTCTGATTATTCTAATCTGCTTTTCTTTAACCTTCTGCTCCTGCCTTCCCCCCAACCCCTTGTGTTTTTTCTGATCTGCTAATACTGTTCTCTATTCTGATTCTACCTCTTTTCTACCTGTTTTCATCTTGTTGCATTCCCTCCCTCCTTATGGTGTTGTTGTAGACAACCCATAATGCTTTGCACGTTTCCCCGTGCTATGTCTACTTTCTTTCTCTCCCATTAATCCTCTAGTGGTCCTGTAGGGTGCTGTGGCCATCTAGGTTAGCTTACTACATGTTTCAGTTGGCTTTTAAACTGCAAAACTGTTTTTGATGCAATAAAGTGTCTTCCAGGTTGCTGTAGCAGTGTGTAGGCTTGGGAAGTCAGCAACTGTATAAAACTTATTGTTTATGCCTCTTTACACTGGTATAACTTAATGAATGCCCTGGTGACCTTACTACCTGGAATTTGTATGCTGTTATGTGTGTTTTTCTGTTTATGTAATCACCCGGTCTTTGCTTAGTCCTGAACAGTCCCCACTCAGGAGTTATTAATAAACTCACCAAACTAGGCATCAGCCCCTGTATCACCAGGTGGATTGCAAACTGGCTCACAGATAGAACCCACAGTGTGAAAGCAGTGGACTCCAAGTCGGACTGCTGACCAGTCATGAGTGCAGTCCCACAGGGATCAGTCCTGGGTCCTCTCTTGTTTGGCATCTACTTCTCAGAAGTGCAGACCAACACGGAGGGCCTCTGACTGACCAAGTTCGAAGACAACTGCAAGCTGGGAGCAATTATTAACTCCCCGAGTGATATAGACATTCTACAGAAAGGCCTCACTTAGACCAATGACTGGTGTCGAAACCATGGCCTTAAGCTTAATGCCAAAAAATGCTTTGTCATCCCCTTTGGAAAAAACTCAGTTGCCACTAATTACCACATTGATGGCAGCCCACTGGACACTGACGGCATTATAAGAGATCTGGGAACACAGTTTGACAGCAACCTCTCCTTCGACCACCACATTGGCACTGTGGTCAGAAAGTCTTTCCATGTGGCACATCTCATTACCAGGGGTTTTGCTTCCAGGAAGAAAGAGGTCATCATCTCTCTCTCTACTCTTCCCTCATTAGGCCAATCATCGAGTATAATGCCCCATTTGGCATGTACCTCACTAGACACATGCAACAGCTGGAAAGGTCACAAAAGTACCTCACAAAGAGGATCCTAGGCCAGGCCTTAAACACATGTCCTACATGTTCAGACTCAAAAACCTCCAGCTTTTCTCTGTCTCATATCATCTACTAAAAGGCGATCTCTGCTTGACTTACAAAGCCATGTCTGACCCAGCTCTGTTAGAAATGCTACATCTAAAGAAATACCAATCCCTCCGCACCACATGCTCCAGAGACCTCAGCCTCATTACCACAATCAACAGAACATGCTGGAGGGACAGGTTCATAACCCACAGACTGCCCATGCTTTGGAATAGACGTCACATACATGTCAAGCAGAGCACCTCACTGGCCATCTTCAAGAAAAATCTTGATGAGTGGACGGAAAATCTAAAGTTCACGCCGGGGATCACTGCAGTGGCTCTACTTGATACAGGCATTGGGAACTAACCTATATAATCTTTCCTACCTCATGCATTCTTGAAACTCCTCCTACTGCTCACTCTTTAATTATCTCCCCATCTCTCTTCAACTTCTTCACTACTAGTCTTCATAAACTTACTATATTACAGATCTATGCTCTATCCTGTAAATCCAAAACTAAATCTTACAACCTGCTCCTACCACTAACTCAAAGTACCTTTTTCATTAGCAATATAATCCTCGCTGGAGACATCTACCCCAACCCTGCCCCCCCACCCCGACAACCCACAAGCCTCCCTCTACCTCCCCCTCTCATTACAACTCAAACCATCTTCATCGCCCTTATCAGTTCACTTCCATACACAAACATCTAGTCATCTATTCACTAAATATACAAAGTATCACTAACAAAATCACTGAGCTACACACTTGGATAACTCACACCTCCACTCACATTCTAACCTTATCCAAAACTTGGCTAAAGCCACACATCAC